>NC_041392.1:628997167-629018624 GCF_002162155.2 Triticum dicoccoides | reverse complement strand
AAATGCACTTTGGATCTGTACAGAAGAGCGTCATGGCAACTGTTGCCTACATCTCATTTCCGGTTGGTATCAACATGGTATACAGAACAAAATTTAGAACGCATCGCAATGACACTGCTACTGAAAGATCGGAAAGAGAAGGCCTGTCAAGTGCCGGCCATCAGCGTAGCGTCCAGTGCAACACGAGCCAAACAGGAGGGCGGTCTGCAACTTGATCGGTCTTGTGCTGATCCGAACGCCCGCCGTGGATGATTCGTCGGCACGGCCAGACCACCTGCCCGAACCCGGATTGAACACGCCTTTCACCTTTGGCCAGGGCAGCACTGCAGCAGTGAAGGGGACGAAGGCATCCTGGGAGCTTGGGACCCGAGTACCTGATGAATCGTTACGAGCCCCTATCCTTTGTCGCGCCTTCACTGAAGGAAATATACCCTAGAGGTAATAATAAAGTTATTATTTATTTTCTTATATCATGATAAATGTTTATTATTCATGCTAGAATTGTATTAACCGGAAACATAATACATGTGTGAATACATAGACAAACATAGTGTCACTAGTATGCCTCTACTTGACAAGCTCGTTGATCAAAGATAGTTATGTTTCCTAACCATAGGCATGAGTTGTCATTTGATTAACGGAATCACATCATTAGGAGAATGATGTGATTGAATTGACCCATTCCGTTAGCATAGCACTTGATCGTTTAGTTTGTTGCTATTGCTTTCTTCATGACTTATACATGTTCCTATGACTATGAGATTATGCAACTCCCGTTTACCGGAGGAACACTTTGTGTGCCACCAAACGTCGCAACGTAACTGGGTGATTATAAAGGTGCTCTACAGGTGTCTCCGAAGGTACTTGTTGGGTTGGCGTATTTTGAGATTAGGATTTGTCACTCCGATTGTCGGAGAGGTATCTCTGGGCCCTCTCGGTAATGCACATCACATAAGCCTTGCAAGCACTGCAACTAATAAGTTAGTTGCGGGATGATGTATTACGGAACGAGTAAAGAGACTTGCCAGTAACGAGATTGAACTAGGTATTGAGATACCGACGATCAAATCTCGGGCAAGTAACATACCGATAACAAAGGGAACAACGTATGTTGTTATGCGGTCTGACCGATAAAAGATCTTCGTAGAATATGTGGGAGCCAATATGAGCATCCAGGTTCCGCTATTGGTTATTGACCGGAGATGTGTCTCGGTCATGTCTACATTGTTCTCGAACCCGTAGGGTCCGCACGCTTAACGTTACGATGACAGTTTCATTATGAGTTTATATATTTTGATGTACCGAAGGTTGTTCGGAGTCCGGATATGATCACGGACATTACGAGGAGTCTCGAAATGGTCGAGACATAAAGATCGATATATTGGACGGCTATATTCGGACACCGGAAGTGTTTCGGGTGATTTTGGAGAAAACCGGAGTGTCGGAAGGGTTACCGGAACCCCCCGGGAAAGTATTGGGTCTTAGTGGGCTTGAGGGGAGAGAGAGGGCAGTAGCCCAGGAGGTGGCGCGCCCCCTCCCATGGGAGTCCGAATTGGACTAGGGGAGGGGGGCGCGGCCCCTCTTTCCCTCTTCTTCTCCCTCTCTTTCCTTCCCCCTTCCCTCTTCCTAGTTGGACTAGGAAAGGGGAGTCCTACTCCTACTAGGAGGAGGACTCCCCCCTCCTTGGCGCGCCTCAAGGGCCGGCCAGCCTCCCCCCTTGCTCCTTTATATACAGGGGCAGGGGGCACCTCTAGACACACAAGTTGATCTTCATGATCGTTCTCTTAGCCGTGTGCGGTGCCCCCTCCACCATAATCCTCGATAATATTGTAGCGGTGCTTAGGCGAAGCCCTGCGACGGTAGAACATCAAGATCGTCACCACGCCGTCGTGCTGACGGAACTCTTCCCCGACACTTTGCTGGATCGGAGTCCGGGGATCGTCATCGAGTGAACGTGTGCTAGAACTCGAAGGTGTCGTAGTTTCGGTGCTTGATCGATCGGGCCTTGAAGACGTACGACTATATCAACCGCGTTGTGCTAACGCTTCCGCTTCCGGTCTACGAGGGTACATAGACAACACTCTCCCCTCTTGTTGCTATGCATCACCATGATCTTGCGTGTGCGTAGGAATTTTTTTGAAATTACTATGTTCCCCAACAGTGGCATCCGAGCCTAAGTTTTATGCGTTGATGTTGTGCACGAGTAGAACACAAGTGAGTTATGGGCGATATAAGTCATACTGCTTACCAGCATGTCATACTTTGGTTCGGCAGTATTGTTGGATGAAGCGGCCCGGACCAACATTACGCGTACGCTTACGCGAGACTGGTTCTACCGACGTGCTTTGCACACAGGTGGCTGGCGGGTGTCAGTTTCTCCAACTTTAGTTGAACCAAGTGTGGCTATGCCCGGTCCTTGCGAAGGTTAAAACAGCACCAACTAGACAAACTATCGTTGTGGTTTTGATGCGTAGGTAAGAACGGTTCTTGCTAAGCCCGTAGCAGCCACGTAAAACTTGCAACAACAAAGTAGAGGACGTCTAACTTGTTTTTGCAGGGCATGTTGTGATGTGATATGGTCAAGACATGATGCTAAATTTTATTGTATGAGATGATCATGTTTTGTAACCGAGTTATCGGCAACTGGCAGGAGCCATATGGTTGTCGCTTTATTGTATGCAATGCAATTGCGCTGTAATGCTTTACTTTATCACTAAGTGGTAGCGATAGTCGTGGAAGCATAAGATTTGCGAGACGACAACGATGCTACGATGGTGATCAAGGTGTTGCGCCGGTGACGATGGTGATCATGACGGTGTTTTGAAGATGGAGATCACAAGCACAAGATGATGATGGCCATATCATATCACTTATATTGATTGCATGTGATGTTTATCTTTTATGCATCTTATCTTGCTTTGATTGACGGTAGCATTATAAGATGATCCCTCACTAAATTATCAAAGTATAAGTGTTCTCCCTGAGTATGCACCGTTGCGAAATTTCTTCGTGCTGAGACACCACGTGATGATCGGGTGTGATAGGCTCTACGTTCAAATACAACGGGTGCAAAACAGTTGCACACGCGGAATACTCAGGTTTAACTTGACGAGCCTAGCATATAACAGATATGGCCTCCGAACACGGAGACCGAAAGGTCGAGCGTGATTCATATAGTAGATATGATCAACATATTGATGTTCACCATTGATACTACTCCATCTCACGTGATGATCAGACATGGTTTAGTTGATTTGGATCACGTGATCACTTAGAGGATTAGAGGGATATCTTTTTAAGTGGGAGTTCTTAAGTAATATGATTAACTGAACTTAAATTTATCATGAACTTAGTACCTGATAGTATCTTGCTTGTCTATGTTTGATTATAGATAGATGGCTCGTGCTGTTGTTCCGTTGAATTTTAATGCGTTCCTTGAGAAAGCAAAGTTGAAAGATGATGGTAGCAATTACACGGACTGGGTCCGTAACTTGAGGATTATCCTCATTGCTGCACAGAAGAATTACGTCCTGGAAGCACCGCTAAGTGCCAAGCCTGTTGCAGGAGCAACACCAGATGTTATGAACGTCTGGCAGAGCAAAGCTGATGACTACTCGATAGTTCAGTGTGCCATGCTTTACGGATTAGAACCGGGTCTTCAACGACGTTTTGAACGTCATGGAGCATATGAGATGTTCCAGGAGTTGAAGTTAATATTTCAAGCAAATGCCCGGATTGAGAGATATGAAGTCTCCAATAAATTCTATAGCTGCAAGATGGAGGAGAATAGTTCTGTCAGTGAGCATATACTCAAAATGTCTGGGTCTCATAATCACTTGACTCAACCGGGAGTTAATCTTCCTGTTGATAGTGTCATTGATAGAGTTCTTCAATCACTGCCACCAAGCTACAAAAGCTTCGTGATGAACTATAATATGCAAGGGAAGAATAAGACAATTCCCGAGCTCTTCGCGATGCTAAAGGCTGTGGAGGTAGAAATCAAAAAGGAGCATCAAGTGTTGATGGTTAACAAAACCACCAGTTTTAAGAAAAAAGGTAAAGGGAAGAAGAATGGAAACTTCAAGAAGAATGACAAACAAGTTGCTGCTCAGGCGAAGAAACCCAAGTCTGGACCAAAGCCTGAGACTGAGTGCTTCTACTGCAAACAGACTGGTCACTGGAAGCGGAACTGCCCCAAGTATTTGGTGGATAAGAAGGATGGCAAGGTGAACAAACGTATATGTGATATACATGTTATTGATGTGTACCTTACCAGAGCTCGCAGTAGCACCTGGGTATTTGATACTGGTTTTATTGCTAACATTTGCAACTCGAAACAGGGGCTACGGATCAAGCAAAGATTGGCTAAGGACGAGGTGACGATGCGCGTGGGAAATGGTTCCAAAGTCGATGTGATCGCGGTCGGCACGCTACCTCTACATCTACCTTCGGGATTAGTATTAGACCTAAATAATTGTTATTTGGTGCCAGCGTTGAGCATGAACATTATATCTGGATCTTGTTTGATGTGAGACGGTTATTTATTTAAATCAGAGAATAATGGTTGTTCTATTTATATGAGTAATATCTTTTATGGTCATGCACCCTTGAAGAGTGGTCTATTTTTAATGAATCTCGATAGTAGTGATACACATATTCATAATGTTGAAATCAAAAGATGCGGAGTTGATAATGATAGTGCAACTTATTTGTGGCACTATCGTTTAGGTCATATTGGTGTAAAGCGCATGAAGAAACTCCACCCTGATGGACTTTTAGAACCACTTGATTATGAATCACTTGGTACTTGCAAACCGTGCCTCATGGGTAAGATGACTAAAACGTCGTTCTCCGGTACTATGGAGAGAGCAACGGATTTGTTGCAAATCATACATACAGATGTATGTGATCCAATGAATGTTGAGGCTCATGGCGGATATCGTTATTTTCTCATCTTCACAGATGATTTAAGCAGATATGGGTATATCTACTGAATGAAACATAAGTCTGAAACATTTGAAAGGTTCAAAGAATTTCAGAGTGAAGTTGAAAATCATCGTAACAAGAAAATAAAGTTTCTACGATCTGGTCGTGGAGGAAAATATTTGAGTTACGAGTTTGGTCTACATTTGAAACAATGCGGAATAGTTTCGCAACTCACGCCACCCGGAACACCACAGCGTAATGGTGTGTCCGAACGTCGTAATCGTACCTTATTAGATATGGTGCGATATATGATGTCTCTTACTGATTTACCATTATCATTTTGGGGTTATGCTTTAGAGACGGCTGCATTCACGTTAAATAGGACACCATCGAAATCCGTTGAGATGATGCCTTATGAACTGTGGTTTGGCAAGAAACCAAAGTTGTCATTTCTGAAAGTTTGGGGCTGCGATGCTTATGTGAAAAAGTTTCAACCTGATAAGCTCGAACCCAAATCGGACAAATGTGTCTTCATAGGATACCCAAAGGAGACTGTTGGGTACACCTTCTATCACAGATCCGAAGGCAAGACTTTTTTTGCTAAATTCGGAGTTTTTCTAGAGACTGAGTTTTTCTAGAGAAGGAGTTTCTCTCGAAAGAAGTGAGTGGGAGAAAAGTAGAACTTGATGAGGTAACTGTACCTACTCCCTTATTGGAAAGCAGTACATCACAGAAATCGATTTCTGTTACACCTACACCAATTAGTGAGGAAGCTAATGATAATGATCATGAAACTTCAGATCAAGTTACTACCGAACCTCGTAGATCAACCAGAGTAAGATCTGCACTAGAGTGGTACGGTAATCCTGTTCTGGAAGTCATGCTACTAGATCATGATGAACCTACGAACTATGAAGAAGCGATGGTGAGCCCAGATTCCGCAAAATGGCTAGAAGCCATGAAATCTGAGATGGGATCCATGTATGAGAACAAAGTGTGGACTTTGGTTGACTTGCCCGTTGATCGGCAAGCAATTGAGAATAAATGGATCTTCAAGAAGAAGACTGACGTTGACGGTAATGTTACTGTCTATAAAGCTCGACTTGTTGCAAAAGGTTTTTGACAAGTTCAAGGGATTGACTACGATGAGACCTTCTCACCCGTAGTGATGCTTAAATCTGTTCGAATCATGTTAGCAATTGCCGCATTTTATGATTATTGAATTAGGCAAATGGATGTCAAAACTACATTCCTGAATGGATTTATGAAAGAAGAGTTGTATATGATGCAACCAGAAGGTTTTGTCGATCCAAAGGGAGCTAACAAAGTGTGCAAGCTCCAGCGATCCATTTATGGACTGGTGCAAGCCTCTCGGAGTTGGAATAAACGCTTTCATAGTGTGATCAAAGCATTTGGTTTTGTACAGACTTTTGGAGAAGCCTGTATTTACAAGAAAGTGAGTGGGAGCTTTGTAGCATTTCTGATATTATATGTGTATGACATATTATTGATTGGAAATGATATAGAATTTCTGAATAGCATAAAGGGATACTTGAATAAGAGTTTTTCAATGAAAGACCTCGGTGAAGCTGCTTACATATTGGGCATTAAGATCTATAGAGATAGATCAAGACGCTTAATTGGAGTTTCACAAAGCACATACCTTGACAAAGTTTTGAAGAAGTTCAAAATGGATCAAGCAAATAAAGGGTTCTTGCCAGTGTTACAAGGTGTGAAATTGAGTAAGACTCAATGTTCGACCACCACAGAAGATAGAGAGAAAATGAAAGATGTTCCCTATGCTTCAGCCATAGGCTCTATCATGTATGCAATGGTGTGTACCAGATCTGATGTGTGCCTTGCTATAAGTCTAGCAGGGAGGTACCAAAGTAATCCAGGAGTGGATCACTGGACAGCGGTCAAGAACATCCTGAAATACCTAAAAAGGACTAAGGATATGTTTTTCATATATGGAGGTGACAAAGAGCTCATCGTAAATGGTTACGTTGATGCAAGCTTTGACACTGATTCGGACGATTCTAAATCGCAAACCGGATACGTGTTTTTACTAAACGGTGGAGCTGTCAGTTGGTGCAGTTTTAAATAAAGCGTCGTGGTGGGATCTACATGTGAAGTTGAGTATATAGCTGCTTCGGAAGCAGCAAATGAAGGAGTCTGGATGAAGGTGTTCATATCCGATCTAGGTGTCATACCTAGTGCATGGGGTCCAATAAAAATATTTTGTGACAATACTGATGCAATTGCCTTGGCAAAGGAATCCAGATTTCACAAGAGAACCAAGCACATCAAGAGACGCTTTAATTCCATTCGGGATTTAGTCCAAGTGGGAGACATAGAAATTTGCAAGATACATACGGATCTGAATGTTGCAGACCCGCTGACTAAGCCTCTACCACGAGCAAAACATGATCAGCACCAAGGCTCCATGGGTGTCAGAATCATTAATGTGTAATCTAGATTATTGACTCTAGTGCAAGTGGGAGACTGAAGGAAATATGCCCTAGAGGCAATAATAAAGTTATTATTTATTTCCTTATATCATGGTAAATGTTTATTATTCATGCTAGAATTGTATTAACCGGAAACATAATACATGTGTGAATACATAGACAAACATAGTGTCACTAGTATGCCTTTACTTGACTAGCTCGTTGATCAAAGATGGTTATGTTTCCTAACCATAGACATGAGTTGTCATTTGATTAACGGGATCACATCATTAGGAGAATGATGTGATTGACTTGGCCCATTCCGTTAGCATAGCACTTGATCGTTTAGTTTGTTGCTATTGCTTTCTTCATGACTTATACATGTTCCTATGACTATGGGATTATGCAACTCCCATTTACCGAAGGAACACTTTGTGTGCCACCAAACGTCACAACGTAACTGGGTGATTATAAAGGTGCTCTACAGGTGTCTCCGAAGGTACTTGTTGGGTTGGCGTATTTCGAGATTAGGATTTGTCACTCCAATTGTCGGAGAGGTATCTCTGGGCCCTCTCGGTAATGCACATCACATAAGCCTTGCAAGCACTGCAACTAATAAGTTAGTTGCGGGATGATGTATTACGGAACGAGTAAAGAGACTTGCCAGTAACGAGATTGAACTAGGTATTGAGATACCGACGATCAAATCTCGGGCAAGTAACATACCGATAACAAAGGGAACAACGTATGTTGTTATGCAGTCTGACCGATAAAAGATCTTCGTAGAATATGTGGGAGCCAATATGAGCATCCAGGTTCCGCTATTGGTTATTGACCGGAGACGTGTCTTGGTCATGTCTACATTGTTCTCGAACCCTTAGGGTCCGCACGCTTAACGTTACGATGACAGTTCATTATAAGTTTATATATTTTTATGTACCGAAGGTTGTTCGGAGTCCCGGATATGATCACGGACATGACGAGGAGTCTCAAAATGGTCGAGACATAAAGATCGATATATTGGACGGCTATATTCGGACAACGAAAGTGTTTCGGGTGATTTCGGAGAAAACCGGAGTGCCGGAAGGGTTACCGGAACCCCCCAGGGAAGTATTGGGCCTTAGTGGGCCTGAGGGGAGAGAGAGGGCAGCAGCCCAGGAGGTGGCACGCCCCCTCCCATGGGGAGTCCGAATTGGACTAGGGGAGGGGGGCGCGGCCCCTCTTTCCCTCTCCCTCTCCCTCTCTTTCCTTCCCCCTTCCCTCTTCCTAGTTGGACTAGGAAAGGGGAGTCCTACTCCTACTAGGAGGAGGACTCCCCCCTCCTTGGCGCGCCTCAAGGGCCGGCCGGCCTCCCCCCTTGCTCATTTATATACAGGGGCAGAGGGGCACCTCTAGACACACAAGTTGATCTTCGTGATCGTTCTCTTAGCCGTGTGCGGTGCCCCCCTCCACCATAATCCTCGATAATATTGTAGCGGTGCTTAGGCGAAGCCCTGCGACGGTAGAACATCAAGATCGTCACCACGCCGTCGTGCTGACGGAACTCTTCCCCGACACTTTGCTGGATCGGAGTCCGGGGATCGTCATCGAGCTGAACGTGTGCTAGAACTCGGAGGTGCCGTAGTTTCGGTGCTTGATCGGCCGGGCCGTGAAGACGTATGACTACATCAACCGCGTTGTGCTAACGCTTCCGCTTCCGGTCTACGAGGGTACGTAGACAGCACTCTCCCCTCTCGTTGCTATGCATCACCGTGATCTTGCGTGTGCGTAGGAAATTTTTTGAAATTACTACGTTCCCCAACATTCACTCCTAGTGATCTTGTAGGCAGTGGCCGTGTCCTATGACCGAGCTTCTTGTCCTTGCATGTGTGCACGTCCAGCTGCTTATTGTCGGCAGAATCACTATGGGCGTATTTGGTTGCCATAGTCTATAGTAGCTGCACTCAATAGCCTTTTCAACTCAGCTTCGCTATGCAAATGCAGTCTCAAATGCATTATCTGCAACTTGTTTGGTTGTCTGCATGTTCTCTTTGTCTGCATGGCTGAACCACATTGCCTGGTGTTTGGTTGTCTGCAAGGCTGAACCACACTATCTGGTGTTTGGTTGCCTGCATGTTGGTGGACAAATCCAAGGCATGGTGTTTGGTTGTATGCAACGTCTGGTGTGTGGTAACCTCTTTGGCTAGTTGGTGAGGTTACCAACATACTTCGACACAACCATGTACCACGCATCATAAGCAGAGCAGAGCATAACAAAGTATCAACTACTTAACAACATAGTTTAGATAACATAGTACCACACATCATAACGATAGTTCAAACAATTCAACGCGTAAACCATAAAGCAGACTCAATAGTACTTAGGAAGGACGTGCCCCGGCCCTAGTCCCTGGCGGCGAAAGCTTCGTCACGCTTCTTGCACTTGTTGACCACCTCAATGTCATCGTCGTCGAAGATGATGACTTTGAGCGTGTCGACAGTCAGGAGTTTGAACGTCACCATGTAGCCAATCTTGATCTAATGAACGGCGGCGAAGGTGGCCCAACCTTGATCCAGGGTCATCCTGCCGTCCAACATCTTCACCGTCATCCTCTAGGAGCAGCCGATTTTGTTCCTCAGCTTGAACTCCGTCGGCACCGCGGCGAAGTGCTTGGTGAAGTCTAGGGGCATGAGGATGCACTCAAGCTTCGGTGTCAGGATGACCTTGCAGAAGTGAGTTAGGCCACCCTCCTCGTGGTAGTGGTCGTAGTTGTGGTGCTTGCTGCTGGGGGGCTCCTCCATGCGCTCGTCATCGCCAACCGTTGGCGTCTTCAGTTCTTCCTCGGCGGTGGGCGGCAGCACCACCTCGGGCATTAGATGAACCACCTCCTTGCCCTTCTTGTCAACGGCTGGGAGCACCTCCGGGCCCATCTCATTGCTCTCCTCGAAATGCACCCAATTCATGGAGTCAGGCACAACACGGAGTTCATGGCTTATTGAAGAGCACGTAGTTAAACGACATGATTGTCACTCTTCCTCCTCTCCATCGCGCCTATATGTACTCACCCTGACCACCACTACTTACCCACCCCCTCTTCTCTCACTATCAACCTTCCTCTTCTCCATCGCCGTGAGCTCCAGCTCCAGCTCCAACGCCAACCCCTTCCCTTGGGGTATTGGCTGGAGGGCCTTCTTCCTCGGGTGGTCGGCTGGTGACCGCACCAAGTTCGAGAACACCATGGAGGTGTGCTCGAACTTCGGCTCCATGCTTGACATGCAGAAGAAATCTGATGCAGTGCTCATGAGGGCCACTTCACAAGAGTTGAAGACACTGATTCCTAAGCCAGCGAAAGGTGCGATGGCAGTCGACATCATTCGCTGGGCCAAGAATTAGGCCGTCTCCGACGATGCTAAACAGAGGAAGAAGTGATCCAAGTACAAGAACTACTGGGCTCCTAATGACCGCCGTGCTGCAACGTACAGCTGGGAGGCGGCAATCGTGCCGCCGACGGTCATCGGTGGGGAGCCTAAGGAGGAGGAAGAACCGGTGCAGATGCCAGTGACAGCGCCGGAGCCAGGCCGTTGTACCTGGCAGATCGACCTCAACTCCGCTGAGAACGACGATGACCCGCCGCCCTGCACGGCGATGGACAAGAAGATGAAGGCCAGCCACTCGACCCGCCGCTCCGCACGCCTCAACGGCCGCCGCTACGCATATCTCAACGGCCGTCGCGGTTAGCCAGTGTATGTTGTGTACCCCCAATCCCCCAATTCCCCTTCAACTCCATCCGCATCTATCTCTGTTCCGATCTTGCATGAACTAGTATGAACTCGTATGAACTAGTATGAACTGCCATGCTTATCTACCTCTATTCCCCATTCCCCTCTCCGCCGTGGATCGAATCTACCGCCGGATCGAACACGAAAAAGTAATGCATGACGAACAGAAAAGTGCTTACCGCCATTGCCGCGGGCCAGGTGATGATCCGCTCGCCAGTGATGGAGTCCGGTGGTCTTCTTGCTCTCCTTTGATCCGCCGCCGCCGGTGTGAGTTGGGAGAGTGGGGAGAGGGAGCGGTGAGGCTAATAACTGTCGACGCTTCGGGAAGCAACGCGGCTTCTCGAGCGTGGCGGCGCGCGTGCAGCCGCCGCCGCCCACGTGCACCGCTCGGGCCTGGCTCTGGAGAAGCTGCCGATTCGAGCGTTCCCAGGGAGCCAGGCCCAGGAGTGCTTTAAACAACGTGTCATGCAGACTCAACAGTGTATGCAGCCAATCGAACAATCTGTTTTCTTCCCGCATATGTCTGGTTGGGCCTCATGCAGACAACCAAACACGCTCTATCAGATCCGACATACGTTTCGAGTGACCTGGGTGAATTATCCAAGAAGCTGCTGGTCAAGGGCTCAAGATGAGTTGACCACACAGTAAACGTACCACCAACGAATAATCCACCAAGTAGAAGAGGGAGCAATAAACACATGAATAAGAGGACAATCCACAAGACGAGGCATATATATTACACACGAATTGAACGTGACAAGGAGCAAACCCAAGAAATAATCTACCACACCGGTCCTTATTTATCATACAGTACAGACGCCCCCATCTTCCCTATCTCCGGTCATCTTACGCTGGCGATCGACGTATACACGGACGACGGTCCAATGCTAGCTTGCTGGATGGACATGTGGACTACATGGAGCACTCGGCGGGGACGCCCTTGGCGACGCGTTTGGGGTCGGTGCAATAGTTGTAGATCATGTAGTTGCTCTGCACCCACCGCATCCGCTGCTGCCGAGTCAGGTCCAGCTCCTGGTTGTACCACTCGCCGGCCGCGCCGGTGCCGGGGGCGACCTCCGTGCCCACGCTGGCGCCGCAGCGCGGCCGGCCGCCCACGGTTACCACGCACGCGTCGGCCTTGAAGCCGCGGTAGGAAGCGGAGAATGGCGCGTGGGACCAGTCCGTCTTGATGCGGCCGCCCTGCGTGGCCCAGTCGTCGGCGTTCCAGAGGCTGGAGTAGAGGCGCATAGGCTGGTTCTTGGGGAAGGCGATCCCCTTTCCCTCAAGGTTCTTGAAGTCCCTGATCGGCATATCATCCACCATGAAGCTGCATTATTCACACCAATTTGATCGGTCAGTCCATGTGCTGCAGTACCTAGATGGCCGGCGTTCTTGAAGCAAAAAAGAAGGTTGAGCAATGGCGATGGACCAACTTACATGATGTGCTTTGGGTTCCAGAGGATGGAGTAGGTGTGGAAGTCATTGGTGGGATCGAACCAAAGGCGGAACTGCTGCTCCCGTTGGCCCTGCCCCTGCGTGAACACGTTGGTGTGCAGCGTGTAGGGCTCGCCGGTGACGTTGCCCAGGAACTCGAAGTCGATCTCGTCGTGCGTCGGCCCCTGCGACGACAGCTGCACATTCATACGCCAAACCAAACCCAGTTAGGCAAGCGTGTCATCCGATCGAGAAGAAGCAGAGGAATGAATGGATGTTGGGCCGCTTACGTAGTAGGCGGTGACGGTGCCGGCGGAGTTGCCGGGGACGAGCTTGAGCTGCATATCGATCTTGCCGAAGAGGTACTCGTGCTTGGATTGGAACCCGGAGCCGGAGACCTTGTCCAGCCCCAGCGTGAGGAGCTGGCCATTGTTCGTGATCTTCCCTCGCCCGTCGCCCCAGGTGATGTCGAACTCATCGTCGAAGCTCGCCGCCGCCAGGGCACACGAGGCGAGCAGGATGGCCAGCACCGAAACCGCCATGTGAGCCATGCGTTTCGTGCTCCCAAAACTAAGCTCACTCCCAGTTACTAGAAGAAGGTTAACGAGGAGGAGAGCTGGATGGAAGCTTGTGTTTGTGTGAGTGGAACGAGCAGGGCATGAGGGGTTTATATAGTGGCCAGGAGACGAGCGTGGCGTGCCTGCTGGATGGTTCTCCGAACTTTGCCAGCCCGGTGAGTTGGCGCCAGAGGAGAGGAGACAGGGCGGGGAGGACGGCCCTGTACGTAGCGCGTGATGGGCAATGAGAAGGTTGGCGCGGAGATGCCACAGGCAGACAGCCTCGCGTACGTACAGTAACACATTAAAATCGATCGAGACGTGCAGCAGATTTCTGGATGCAACGGCGTTTGAGCTGGCCCTGTGTTTTGCAGGCAAATTGCATGGCACTTCCAAGCACTTAAGCAGGGGGTGGATGATCAGCCTTTTCTTCTTCCCTCCGGTATGTGAAGTTTCTAGAACCGTGGAGGACGTGTTGGTTCTGTCACTCTGTGTGCCGGCTTCACAAACCGTGACTATTTTTCAGTCTGGCGGTATTTTGTTATTTTCTAGGTACCAACACATGGTGGTTTCATTCCTCATGCGTTTCCACATTTTTTGCATTTATTGGCAAGTGCCTCTTTCATGAGAAACTATCAAGTGTAGAAACTTAATTCACTTTAAATATATATAAGTGCTTGTATTTTTTAATTTGGGTTAGTTGAGTTTTGTGTCTATTGATTGCTGCTTCAAGATTCGTGCTCCTTTTTTTTTTCAAATTTTGTGTTTTTTTTGGGCTAAATATTTTGCACTGGTCGCTTTTTTGGGTCAGTCGATTCCTTAACGGGCTGATCCTCATTACCCATTTATTCATGTGCCCTCCTCTCTCTAGCCCACCAAGGTGCATCATCCTTTTCTTCTCTATCTCTGTTATAAAAGTTGTTGTTTATGGGTAAATTGTGTGCAAATTTTGTCTTATTTTCTATTTTCCTTTTTTGGTAATACCAATGCCACTAATTCATTATTCCTTAAAAAGCTTCATTTTTTATTTTTATTTTAGTATATTACTATACAAGATTTTATGTTATGTTATGTTACACATAGTTGGGTAATATTATTTCCCTTTCCAAATTTGTGTTTTCTTCATTTAGCGTTAATCCACTCTCATGATTCATTTTGCCTTACAAAACATTTTGCTCCACTAATGCGAAGAATCATTAGTCTAGAGAAACACACACATTCACCGGTCACCACGCACAAGCAAGGTACGTGAACCAATTCACCGTCTGTGCACATCCAATCGAGCTGCACCTCCACAAATGCGTCCTTTCTGCCTTTGTTTCTCACCGTGCAGCTGAGATTCTGTTGGACACGGCAAAAACAGTGACTGGCCCAATTGGAACTTCAGGGGATTCCTTATTAGTCGGTTCCAAACCTAATCGCACGACATAGATTTTTCAGAGGAAACTGCATGCAAGTAAAAAAAAGATTTTTATAGTACATCGTACTACTGTTGGGACCAGGTAGTCTTGAATTATCTTGACCATTGATTAGCTGGGTAGTTTGGTCATTTGTTTGTTTCATTATATGTAAAATCTCTCGTCTGAGACCACCCTCGTGAGGCACTCAGGCCTCGTCGTTGCCGTCGTCGGTCATCTGCGGCGACTGTCCAACAATCAATCACACTTCAGAGCTCACGCCATCCGTTGGCCCTAATGGCGTTGACGCTGGAGCTGCAGTCATTCTGGACACCATTGTCGCCGCTGCCGGCGACGAAGACGACACTGCAGCTCCTACGTTCCGCTTCTTTGCCGGGGTACGTTGTACGTCGGGTCTTCCGCCTACGTTCACGTTTGCAAGGAGTTCTGCTTCCTGTATCGGCAACTAAGCATCACTGGGAGCTCAACGGTTGTGACAACGGGATCATCTGACGTGTTCGGCCGAAATTAGATCGGCGTCCCTGCCCTGCTTTTGTGCAGCGGCTGCAGCTGCCGGTTTGATCCTCGAAAACGATCGTCCGATCACGTACTCGTACTGGTGCATCTGGGCATGATCAATCAACAAAGGAAGGTAGCTTGGCTAGCTTTGTATACGGTGATTTCCTCGGTGCCAAAAGTACTGCCCGGCAAGGGTCGATCCACTACCTACGCCGGAAGCGGATGAATGGCGTCCGGTTAGAACAGGAGAAGAAAACACAGGAGCTTCTGCAAGTAGAGTTTTGGTATTTGTTTTGTACGTAGGGTTCAGATGGGACCTGAGGCCAACTCCACCGCGCGACCCTATCATGTTCGCCTCCGTCTGTTTAAGGTAAAACGGACAAACGAGACGGCCCAGTGCGCCTTTTGTCCGCTTTGTGTCCGCTTTCGATCCTTCCCGGGCTCAAGTTTGCGCCGGTTTTGGGGTGAAACGGACAGTGCGCGGACGGGCGGGACGCGCGCGCTTGTCCTTCCCTGGTCCGCCTGTCGGTGGGAGAAATCAAAACCCACCCACGCCCATTTCCCGCCATTTCCTTCAAACCCTTCCACGTCCCTCCCGCCGCCCCTCTCTCCCCCGGCCATGGCCGACGCCCCGCCGAGTTCCGGCAGCCTGGCCGTCGATCCGCCCACAAAGGTGAAGAAGAAGGCGCCAAGGAAGCCGCGGTCGGAGTGCACGCCGGAGGAGATCGCCAAGTTAGACGCGGAATCGGCGAAGAGGAGGGAACGAGGAGCGGCCGTCAAGGTCAATGCCGCCGCGGCCAAGTTCGCCGCCCAACGCGAGGAGCTGGAGGCCGCGCGGCAAAGGCAGCTCGACATCGAGGCCGACAACGTCAAGGCCGGGAAGAGGCAGCTCGACATCGATGCCACGAACGCCGCCACCAAGGAGGTGGCCCTTGCGATCATGAGCGTGGACTTGTCGAATATGAGCGACAAGACGAGGGTCTGGTTCGAGGCCAAGCAGAAGGAGATGCTCGAAGCCGAAGGCCTGAACTAGGTCGTCCGATCGGCCGTGGCCGTTCTTTTTGGAGGCTGGCATGGGTGCCGCCCGTCCGCTGGGCCGCTGGCTGTGTACCGGCGAGAAAACATTCATTTTGGTGGCCGGCTGTGTTGCCGGCGAGGACAACTAATCATTTTGGAGGCTGACTGTGTTGCCGGCCGCTGGCTGATGCCGGCAATGGACATGTAGACCGCTGGCTCTGTTGCCGGCGTGATGAACCGGGGCCGCTGGCCCGAACTAGGGCTTGGCATTTGAAACGTTGCTACTGGTTTTTCAAATAGATGCGGACAGGATTGGGCAAATGGATGCGGCCACACGCTGGGCGCATGGCCACCGCATCTCAGGACACGCCCGAATACGACCCCAAATCGCTATCCAAACAGACAGAATCCGGACAAAACGAACGTCTGTTTAAGGTCGCACGGTGAAGTTGGCGTGACGGATCATTACGAAGGGAGGCCATTGTCCTTTCCTCTGTCGCGCTTCGTGTCGCCTTGCGGTCAGTGGCCGTGCGCCCATGCCCTGCACTGACCGACCTCCCTTCATCTTACACGTACCGTATAGGTGTGGCTATGCATGCACCGTAGTCCATTCATTCATGGATAGGTCTTTTCATCGGACAATCACCCCGATGGTGAGCGAAACTAGATCTGTATTATTATGGAGAGTATCATGTACTGGTATTATATATATGATACTACATCCGTAATGCTTAGTTTCATATATTGATATTATAAATGATTATATTTATTACTCTATTTATTTTTAAATATAAGTCTTTTTAGACATTTTATAAATAGACTAAAACATACGGATGTATGTAGACATATTTTAGAGTATAAATTCATTTATTTTACTTCGTATGTAGTCACTTGTTAAAATATCTAAAAAGACTTATATTTTGGAACGGAGGGAATATCATGCATGACATGAAGTAACACATCATTTAATATGATACGGTATCATAATATGATATTCAACCACCTCTTTCTTCATTTAATTTTATGTCATCTCATCAAATTGCTTATTTGGTATGCATGATACTACTTAGGCTGATCACAATGGGGAGGAAATTAGGAGTAACATCACACACTCCAATACAACTTTGCTTATGTGGCACATATTTAATGAAGAGAGAGGTGCTTGTGGTAACTAGCTAAGTTACCGGAACATCACACACTCCAAAAAACAATGAGTCTATAACCTAATAAATACATCGTTGCATGACACTACATAAATGTTCCTACCCACTATGGAGGTAGTAATATAGTCTAGGGAAGTGTGTAAGTTACTAGCTTATATTCTTGCCCATTGTGACCAGCCTTACGATACTTTCATTACGGGCAGCCTTATGTCAAGATGTAAAGGAAAGACAAATTCATATGACGTTGTTCCAAATTAGAGCAGAAAGCAGCATACAGGTGATGAACGTACGTACGAGGAGGCAATAGATTACACACGAAATGATTGTGATCACGATTAGAAGAACTGGGCGTAAATGACATAGAAGAATCTACCACCGACTACTTTACACATCTCCCCATTACCAATCATTATTGATATCGGTTTATATAGACACATTAGTAGAAAATAGGGCATTGGTTCGAGCCTGCCAAGCCAATTAGTCTCGGTTCAGTCATGACCCGGGACTCATGGGGGCATACATCCCGGTTCGTGCGCCCAGGGGCCCGGCCGGGCCTCGGGAGGCATTTGTCCCAGTTTATGTGGACCCATTTGTCTCGGTTCTAGGCACGAACCGGGACCAATGAGCATCGCTCCTGGCCCACAGCCATTAGTCCCGATTCGTGCCTAGAACCGGTACATAAGGGGGGCCTTTAGTCCCGGTTCCTGCCACAAACCGGAACAAATGAGTTGCCTATATATACCCTCTCGCCGGCGAGCAGAGCAGTCCACACTGCTCTGTTTTTTTGGCCGGCGAGGGGAGGGCATTTGGGTGCTCTAGCTCACCTCCTATGCACATAAGGTGTTCGATGAAATGCCCGAGCCACCCTAGTTAAGTTTTGTCCTCTCGAAGCTCGACCTCCGAGCTCCATATTCCCGAGATTTGTCTAGGTTTAGCGGTCTGTCACGCCCCGTCTCCGTATTCACCGCCGTCGATCGCCCACGCCGATCTCGTCGCCGGCACCACCATGGTGAGGCTCTTGTTCTTATCTTCTTTCTGAAAGAAAAAAATAATCTTACTTTAGATAGATACGTGTTTGATTTTCTTACGTTTGACACACATAATTATATATAATGCACGCGGATGAACCGGCAATGGATGTACTATGACAAACACACCTCCGAGTACATTATGGGCGTGCATGAATTTCTCGAAGTGGCTGAGGCAAACAAGCAGAATGGTTTTATGTGTTGTCCATGACCTAAATGTGGGAATACGATGTCGTACTCTAACCGGAAAATCCTGCACACTCACCTGCTTTACAACGGTTTCATGCCACATTATAATGTTTGGACGAGGCACGGAGAAATAGGGGTTATGATGGAAGACGTCGAAGTAGAAGAGGGCGATGACAACTATGTGCCCCTGAATACGGTGATGCTGCAACGGGGGGAGCTGCTGAAAATCAAGATGAACCAGATGATGTGCCCGATGATGCTGCAACGGGGGAAGCTGCTGAAGATTAAGAGGAACCAGACGATGTGCCCGATGATGATGATCTCCGCCGAGTCATTGTCGATGCAAAGACACAATGCGAAAGTCAAAAGGATAAACTGAAGTTCGATCGCATGTTAGAGGATCACAAAAAAGGATTGTACCCCAATTGCGAAGATGGCAATACAAAGCTCGGTACCATACTGGAATTGCTGGAGTGGAAGACAGAGAATGCTGTGCCTGACAAAGGATTTGAGAAGCTACTGAAAATATTGAAAAGAAGTTTCCAAAGGATAATGAATTGCCCAACAGTACGTACGTAGCAAAGAAGGTCGTATGCCCTCTAGGATTGGAGCTGCAGAAGATACATGCATGCCCTAATGACTGCATCCTCTACCACGGTGCGTACAAGGATTTGAACGCATGCCCGGTATGCGGTGCATTGCGGTATAAGATCAGACGAGATGACCATGGTGATGTTGACGGCGAGCCCCGCAGGAAGAGGGTTCCTGCGATGGTGATATGGTATGCTCCTATAATACCATGGTTGAAACGACTGTTCAGAAACAAATAGCATGCCAAGTTGATGCAATGACACAATGAGGACCGTAAGAACGACGGGAAGTTGAGAGCATCCGCTGACGGGTCGGAGTGGAGAAAAATCGAGAGAAAGTACCGGGCTGAGTTTGCAGGTGACCCAAGAAACGTATGGTTTGCTTTAAGCGCGGATGGCATTAATCCTTTCGGGGAGCAGAGCAGCAAGCACAACACCTGACCCATGACTCTATGTATGTATAACCTTCCTCCTTAGATGTGCATGAAGCGGAAGTTCATTATGATGCCAGTTCTCATCCAAGGCCCTAAGCAACCCGGCAACGACATTGATGTGTACCTAATGCCATTAGTTGAAGAACTTTTACAGTTGTGGAATGGAAACGATGTATGTGCGTGGGATGAGCACAAACATCAGGAATTTAACCTGCACGCGTTGTTGTTTGTAACCATCAACGATTGGCCCGCTCTCAGTAACCTTTCAGGACCGACAAACAACGGATACCACGCAAGCATGCATTGTTTAGCTGACACCGAAAGTATATACCTGGACAAATGCAGGAAGAATGTGTACCTGGGCCATCATCGATTTCTTCCGACCAACCATCAATGTCGAAAGAAAGGCAAGCATTTCAAAGGCGAGGCAGATCACCGGAAGAAGCCCGCCATGCATACCGGTGATCACGTACTTGCTATGGTCAATGATTTACACGTAATTTTTGGAAAGGGTCCCGGCGGACAGGCGAAGAAAAAGTGAAGACTTTCTCTCCACAACTATTATGATGATACCATGCCAACTTTCAACCTTTTCGTAGTTCATTTAAAATGTCTGTTGTAACAGACAAGTTTTTGTATGAAATCCTGATACTTCGAAAGAGATTGTCCATTTTGTACATGAAGTGCATCCAGTTTTTGCCGTAACCCTCTCAACTTTCTTGCACATGCTATGTGGATGAAATGATGATACCATGTCAACTTTCAACCTTTTCAAAGTTCATTTGAAATGCTTTTCAATTTCAAGGTCTTATAGCTCAAAATAATCAGTAAATGCATGAAAGATAACAAATGAAGTCAGAAAGGGTTGAAAATTGATGATGTGGCTTTGAATGGTGCATTTTGAACACACAAAAAGTCAGGAGTTCACAGAATTTTCATAAATAATTTTTTTGTTACAAACTTTAATAGCAAAAAGAATTATCATAAAATAAATTAAATAAGTAATTAAAAACAAAATAATATAAACTTTAATAAAATACATATGTAGAAACAAAATAAAATAAACTTTAATAACATAAATAAAATTTATGAAACTAAAATTATCAGAGTATTTTCTGTTCAAAACATTATAAGCAACCTCTAGTATTATTGAAACTAAAATTACATATAAAATTGATGCAACTAAAATTATCAAAGTATTTTCTGTTCAAAATCAATAAAAGCAAAAAGAATTTTCATAAAGAACTTTTTTGTTAGAAACTTTAATAGCAAAAAGAATTATCATGAAGTAAAATAAGTAAGTAATTAGAAACAAAATAAAATAAAATAAATAAGTTTTTTATTGTAAGTAGAAGCAAAACAAAATAAATAAAGCAAAAAAGAAAACAAAAAAACAGGGGAAAATAAAAAATATGCCACCTACTGGGCCTCCACGACTTGAATACGACTAGAAACTCATCCATGGGCCAGGATTCAAGCTCGCAGAAGGCCCATTAGGCCCATCAGGCATACCAGTGACAATTAGGCCCGAAAGCCTACAATGGAGAGGAGCTCGAGAGGGGTGCAGCAGTGGGGCTTATAAACCAGTGCGCGCCCCTCTCAGCTAGCGAGGTGGAACAAAACATTTGGGCACGGGCAACACGAGGCCTTTGGTCCCGGTTGGTGCCACCAACTAGGACTAAAGGGGGGCATTGGAACCGCTTCGTGGCACCAACCGGTACGAATGCCCCCCTTTGGTACCGGTTGGTGTCACCAACCAGAACCAAAGGTCGCCGTTTCCCGCCCTTTGGTCTACCGAAAACTGACCTTCGGTCCCAGTTCGTGACACCAACCGGTACTAAAGGGGGGCATTGGTCCCGGTTTTTGCCATGAACCGGAACCAATGCTCTGGGTATATAAGCTGGCCTTGTGAAAATTTCACAATTTCATCGTCAGTTGCCCCCTGCCCTCCGCCGCCCCCGAGGCGTCCCCCGTCGTCGTCGCCCTCCACCGCC
>NC_041392.1:628980066-628996695 GCF_002162155.2 Triticum dicoccoides | reverse complement strand
CCGTCGCCCTCTGCCCCCGTCGCTGTCGTCGTCGCCCTCCGCCGCCCCTGCCGCCGCCCTCGCCGGCCGCCCCCGATGTGAGCCCCCGTTTTTTTCATATATGTATTAATTTTTTATTTAGATTGTTAGTAGATATCGATTTTAGTTTAGTGCATTTTAGGTTAGTGTAGAGGAAAAAGTAAAATAAGGAAAAGGAAGAAAAGATGAAGAAGAAAAGAAGGAAGAAGAAGAAGAAAAAGAAGTAGGAGAGGAAGAAGGAGAAGAAGAGGAAAAAAGAGGAGAAGAAAAAAATAGTATTTTTTTCTTCTTCTTCTCCTCTATTCCTTTCTTCTTCTCCTCTTTTTTTCTTCTTTTTTTTCTTCGATGTTCTCCTCTGTTAATCCTTTCTTCTTCTCCTCTTTTTCTTCTTCTTCCGGACACCGTGGAGTTGGTTAATTAGTAGTTGAACTAGTTAGACTAGTTTATTTATAGTAAATGCTTAATTAGTAGTTGAACTAGTTGATTTAAAAAAACTACTTTATTTATAGTAAGTGCTTAATTAATTAGTAGTTGAACTAGTTGATTTAATAAAACTACTTTATTTTACTATATATAGAAGTAGTTTATTTTTAGTAAGTACTACTTTATTCTATTTATAGTAAGTGCTTAGTAGTTGAACTACTTGATTTAATAAAACAAGTTTATTTGACTATAGAAGTAGTTTATTTTTAGCAAGAAAATTAATAGAAGTAGTTTATTTATTTTTAGTTAAAGCAATTATTCCCGCATCGACGTCGACGATGCCTATCCCGCATCCTCGTCGTCGACTCGGCAGAGGAGGCCGGCTTGATCAGAGGGGCCATGTCCGGGACTAGGCTCCGTCGGGCTGGTTTTGGGAGGTGCTACCTTCCGGGGGCGTAGGTTGGTGAGGAGCCAGCCCGTTGTTGACCCGATCCTTATTTGGTGGCGGTCGCGTGGGCCAGTGACGGTGCCGAGGCTTCCGGACACCGCGTAGGTGGTACGTCACCGTGTCAGCGAGGAGGACGAGCACGTCCGTCGCTACATGGTTGCGTTGGAGGCCACATTTGACAATACCTGGCAGGTTCTTCAGGGATCTCACTGGAGCGATCCTGTGGTGATTCCTTCTCTTTGGGTGTGCACCGCCCGTGCCGATACTCGTCGGGCGCTACGGTTCTAGCTGTACTAGCGATGTTATATGTATGATAGCATTCGAGGTGTATTAGTGATAATATTCGACGATGTACGGACGCAAGAGATGATGTAGTTTTGCTTATAATTGAATGCATCCTAATTTGAATACTACTTTATTTTGCGATTTGATTTTGCTTATTGAATGCTCAAATCGGAAAACTACTCCTACTTTGAATGCTAAAATTGGAGAGCACTATGCAAGATGTATGCATATGATTAGTTGATAGCTTATAGGGTTTTTGTTTTCGCAGAAATCTAGGAGCCCCCCTCCATCATCCCCGCCGTCGTCCCCGTCACCGACCCCCTCCGAGCTCGAGGTGAGACCAACCAAATCCTTTTTAGAAAGATAATTAAACGATATTTCGGGTTGACTTTAAGTCTATCGAGTCTCCACTATATATGAGAGGACGAAGAAGCCCGACTGTTGTCATGGGGGTCGTTTCTCCTTCTTCTCCGGGTGCTAGACCTTTGTTATGCACTAGGGGAAGAAGGAGTAACGACCATCACCGACGGTCGCAAATGTCAGAGAGGAATCAGTGAGGGAGAGTTCCACCATATATATATGAGAGAACGAAGAATCCCGACTGTTGTCGTGGGGGTCGCTTCTCCTTTGTTCCCGTGTGTTGGACATTTTGGTGTAATGCACTCGGGGACGAAGTGAGGAGCGACCATCACCGAGAGTCGAATATATACACCACGTGAGCTGAGAGTTTTCAAGAAAAGACTCAACAGACCGATAGTCAACCCGTGATGAATAATAATGATCTAATTTAATTTTTGTAGTACATATATTTAATTGTACAAGTTTAATCTTTGAATTATGAAAGTAGGAAATGTCGTCATCAGACGACGAAAGTCCCCCGGGGGAGTGCAACTGGTGCCACGATGATCGAGGTCTGTGCGACAGACCTCACCTGGAT
This sequence comes from Triticum dicoccoides, assembly GCF_002162155.2. Classification (NCBI taxonomy): domain Eukaryota; kingdom Viridiplantae; phylum Streptophyta; class Magnoliopsida; order Poales; family Poaceae; genus Triticum; species Triticum dicoccoides. Next base: position 628,994,584 of record NC_041392.1, on the reverse strand, counting down.
GATGTTCGGTGCTTCAGCATTAAGCTCGAGGAGACCTTCGATGTTGAAACGGTACTCAACGACGACAAGTGTTTTTTCGTAATTAAGCATGACTACAACTATTTCAACGTGTAATTTTTTTCTTTTACAATTCGAGTAGCTTCTCCATGCCATGCAAGACGCTATGTCTTGGAGAAGATGAATTTTGAAGACCATGAAAGTTTTGAAACAAAGAAAAATCACCTAAGGACTCATCATGATGTGGATTTTGAAGTAAAGTTGTACAATTCTGAGAGCGTAACCCATTTTGGTTGCAAAAAATGGGAAGCACTTTGCAAGATGTATGGTTTTAATGAGGGTATGCTTGTCAGCATGGATCTTGGTGATCCTGAAATCGAGCAAGACAATATGGACATTTGGGTCATTGTTGATACGCCTCCAATTCTACCACTATGTGAGTTTCTCAAACATAGTTATTAGCTAATTTATATTGTTTATTTCAAAATAGTTGACAGCTTATTTCCATTGACAGCTTATTTTCATTCTTCAAAGAATGTGCGGGAGATCATAGACAAAACCCACTACACCGATGGCTCCGAATTAACTTATTAGGAGAAAAATCATCTGGTCGGATTTTGTACTAATATTGAGAATTACAATATCTACAATCAAATTCCTCAACATTATGGCCAATACGTGCCACTAGTGCACGTGTTGAACTACGGTAACTACCATGGAGATACCCCGGTAAGATTTTTTACTATTACGACATCCGTGCATCTTTTGCATACTTCTAAAACTAGTACATCATTGCTAACTATGAAGTTATTACTATGTTTTTCAACAGATAATCCCAGAGAATTGTGTGCCTCATTTGATGTATCAGAAAGGTAGCCTTAATGTTTTGAACAAACAGCCAGGTCATCCTATGAATCTCAACTGTCCATATCAAATTTCTAAAAGGAATGGAGACATGCAAATCAAAGGATGGAAAAAATGTATGGACGGTCATAAGGAGGTTCTTGGAAGAAAAAGAAAGCGAAGCGCAAGAATTGGAGACAGGATGATCTCCATTCTCCATAATGGAGAGTTATGGTCTATATTATTTTATACTATTTTACCTTAAAGAGGGTATTTAGGTCCTACCTAATACTGATGATCATGTGCTAAGAACAATTAAGTAGGGTTAGTTCGATGACTATGAGGATGTGATCGTATGACTTGTTATTAACAACGAGTATAAGTTGTATGATGATGATTAGTAGACTTGTTATTATATATGATGATGCATGATGCGAGCATGAAGAGTTATTATACATCAGCTGGTGAAATGAATATGGATTGGACTGAAGTGAAGGCAACATGCATGTGGTGCATGTCGAAAGTAGTACAATCCAAACTTGATCAAGTTAGGATTAGTATTACTTTTGACATGCACCACATGTTGCCTTCACTTCAATCTAAGCCATGTTTAGGCATAGCAGTAGCATTGGTAAACCAAGCACGGAGATATAAGAGAGGACACTTCTCTCTATTAGCTAGCTAATAACAACCTAAATTAACCCCCAAAACCCCTAAACCAGCCCCTTAAAAAAACAAAAACCTCAGCTCCAGCCAGCTGCTGACGCGTGGATGCCTTTTGGTCCCGGTTGGTCCAAAGGCCCCCCTGCCTGGGCTGCCGCAGCGGCCACGTGGAGACCCATCTGCCTCGGTTCGTGTAAGAATCGAGACTAAAGGCCAAGGACATTAGTAACGACCTTTTAGTCCCGGTTCCAAAATCGGGACAGAAGGCCCTTACGAACCGGGACAGATGGGCCTTTTTCTACTAGTGACACCCCATCTTCCCTATGTCTGGCCGTCTTCCTCCGGCGATCGACAAACATGGACTACATGAGCACTCGGCAGGGATGCCCTGGGCGAAGCGCTTGGGGTCGATGCAGTAGTTGTAGATCATGTAATTGCTCTGCACCCACCGCATCAGCTACTGCTGACTCAGGTCCAACTCCTGGTTGTACCACTCTCCGGCCGCGTCGGTGCCGGGGGCGACCTCCGTGTCCACGCTGGCGCCGCAGCGCGTCCGGCCGCCCGCGGTCACGACGCACGTGTCGGCCTTCAAACCGTAGTATGAGGCAGAGAACGGCACGTGGGATCAGTCCGTCTTGACGCGACCGTCTTGCATGGCCCAGTCGTCGGCGTTCCAAAGGCTGGAGTAGAGGCGCATCTCGGTTGGTTCTTGGGGAACGCGATCCCCTTTCCCTCTAGGTTCCTGAAGTCCCTGATCGGCATGTCATCCACCATGAAGCTGCATTTAAGGGCCCGTTCGGAACTTCTCCCGCTCCGGGCTTCTCCAAGTCCACGCGTGGAGCTGGACCGAACGGATTACCTCCGCGGAGTGGGCTTCTCGAAGCACTGCGTTTCTCTAGTGCAAAAAGGTGGAGCAGCTCAAGCCCAGCTTCAGAAAATGCAGAAGCGAGGAGTTCGACGTAATTACAAGAGGATGCCACCGCCAAGTCGAAAAAAAATGTTTCACACCACTCATATTTGACGCCTCTTCCCTCTTCCCTCGACATCTCATCCCCTCGTAACCTAACCAACGCCACCGGTGGCCGCCGCCGCGCCTGATTCAAACCCCTCGCCGGCCGGCGAGCCTATCTGCTGGTAGTTTCGACTAGTCCAGCTTCGTTCCTACCGGATCCCGTCTCGAAGGATCACTTCCCTGCCGCCAGCCAGGAGCAGCAACCCCACCGGCAGGAGACGACCACCTTGACGCCATTGATGCCGGTGTCACCATGTCCTCCTCTGAGCCAGCCTCCTCGCCCTCGCCCCCTCTCCCCAATCCAAGGTGAGTTTGCCTTTGCTCCATCCCTATGGCAGATTGGCAATCATGGTGATGCTACTGTAACATGTGCTGGGAGAAGCCTTCAAGAGAGCAGAACACATCGAAATAGCCAGGTGAAGTGAGAAGCTAGCTCAAGAAGCTGGATTTGTGAAGTTTTGAGAAGCTAGAGAGTTTCAGAACACGTCCTAAGTACACCATGATTGGTCAGCGCTGCGCAAGGCGATGAGAAACGAAGGTTTGGCAATGGCGATCAGCAAACTTACATGATGTGCTTTGGGTTCCAGAGGATGGAGTAGGTGTGGAAGTCGTTGGTGGGATCGAACCAGAGGCGGAACTGCTGCTCCCGCTGGCCCTGCCCCTGCGTGAACACGTTGGTGTGCAGAGTGTAGGGCTCGCCAGTGACGTTTCCCACGAACTCAAAGTCGATCTCATCGTGCGTCGGCCCCTGCGACGACAGCTGCACATTCATGCACACCAAACCGAACAGAGTTAGGCAACCGTGTCATTTGATCAGACCGAGAAGCAGAGGAAAGAATGAATTTGGAAAACATTTAAGAGAAATTTGATAAATGTTCGAAACTTTTATTAGTAAAAGTTGTCAATCATGTATTTTAAATATGTTAAACGCATATAGAAATGTTTTACATGTGTAGAAAAATGTACGGTGTGTGTGAAAAATAGACCTCAAAAAGATATATTGGAAAATATTACTCGTGTATTTGAAAATGTTCTGCTGTAATTGAAAATATAAAATGTGTAAGAAAATATTAGATGTGTGTTGAAAAAAGGAGAAAAGGGAAAAGAAAACAAGGAAACTGAAGGAGAAAAATAAATATGAAAAGGAAAACTGGCGAAAACAAAAAAACAGAGAAAAGCCAAAGAGAACGATGGTAAAACATTGGAAAACCCAAAAAAATGAAGAAAAAAACGTAGCTCACGCGCTCAATAGCACCTAATAGGAAATAGTACGTGCTAAACATAGCTTATGCGATGCTCAAAACTAAAACATAGCTTGCGCGTATTCCGCCGGCTTCTTCCTCTTTTTGTTTTGGACCGTAATACATCACTGAAACTTAAGCCATAATAAAAGAAGCCAATAAAAAAATTAATCAAAATTTGCCCCATTTTACTTCTTCATTTGATAATTTGCCCCCTAAAAGGCTGCCGGATGAGGCCGGGACCACAGGTCATTGAAACAACGCTGAGGCAAATCATCAAACTTGTTATAAAGTGGGGCATATTTGCCAATCCCCTGTCCTCCACAAGGAATCGACAATAGTGAGTGTCTTTCGTTCAACACAATACAAAAAGAAGCCGTCTGCATCTAAGAAAACATAGGTCATTTTCTTATCATCTGGATGAAGATGCCCTGAACTGTAGAGCCATAAAGCGACCTTCTCCCGAAGCTGAAACCACGAGAATCTGCCGGCAGCAGCATCCTGCCGTGCGGAGTCGCTGCATCCATCCGTTCTCTCCTCTCTGAGGCCACCTCCACCGCGCGATCCTATCTTGTTCGTCCCCGTCCGTTTGAGGTAAAAGACACAAACGAGACGGTCCAGCACGCGGCCGTAAATAGACTTTTGTCCGCTTTGTGTCCGCTTTCGACCCATCCGCGGCCCAAGTTTGCGCCGCTTTTGGGGTGAAACGGACACCACGCGAACGCGCGGGTCGTCTGCCCGTGTTCTCCCCTGGCCCGCCCGTCGGTGGCACAACGCAGGCCTTTTTCTATTCGCCCCCCTCCCTCCCTCCGGCCGCACCCCCCACTCTTCCCCTCGCCGCCGCCGCCGCCGCTGCCATTGCAGCCGTGCAGTTCGGACGCGAGCTCGCCCAACCCCTTCCCCTCGGCGCCGCCGAGCTACCCAACCATGGCCACCTGATTTGCGCACCCGCCGGCCGGTTTTGGGGCGGATGCGGTCGGTCTTGAGCTCGGCCGGCTGTGGGAGGCCGGGCCGCGCCATGGACTGGCCGGGCACCTCGCCGGAAGGCCCTGGCAGGGCCGCAAGGCCACATGCAGGCAGTGACTCCTCCTCTAGCCGCTCGGATCTGCATCATCGGTGGTCCGCCGGCAGATACACGAATGGCGGCCGAGCTCGGTGCTTGCCCAAAAGCTCGTCGGCGCACCGTTGCCACTCATTAAGTGCGACCACTGCCCAAGGATGGTCGTGCGCCGCGTGTCTACAACGTCGGAACATTCCGGATGGGTGTTCATCAAGTGCTTAAATGATGGGGTATGTGCCTTTTTTAGCTTCAGTTTGTGCTCTAGATTTGACTAGTTGTGCTAACTTCAAATCTTGTTGTGTAGAATGGATGCAAGTTTTGGTATTGGGAAGAAGAGTACATCAATATATTGATAGAGCGAAATTTAGTGCATGTTCGTGCACTTTTAGCTAGTATAGAGGTTGTAAATGAGGCAAGTGCACTTGTTGCTAGATTAGAGGATAGACACGAGACTAGGTGTGAGGAGGAAGCAACATCGACTTCTGGTTTGAAGAAGAAAGGAGGATGACAGATCGAGCCTCCTCCTCCACAGATCAACAACGAGTGTATTGAGAAGGCCCTAACCCAACTCAAGGGAGCAGTTATGGAAGTTGGGTATCTTCTAAAATGTATTTTTGTGATTCTTATTTTTTTGGTCTTACTTTACTAGTCAAAATATGATGATGTATTTTTCATGTACCAAAAATGAATGATGAAATAAAGTTAAGGATTTGCAAAGAAATAATACGCGAAAAGGATGCGGCCAGGATGTGTCCACGCGCTAGGCGCACGGCCACCGCATCCCAAGACATACCCGGACACGACCCTAAATCCCTACCCAAACAGACAGAATCCAGATAAAACGAACATCCGTTTGGGGTCGCGCGGTGAAGTTGGCCTGATTGATCGGTCGGTCGCCGCAAGTCCTCGGCGCGCTGTTCAGGCTACCGTTGTCGCCACGAACTCGTCCCGTCCACGTCCAGCCATTCATGATCATTTTCAGCTGTGGCGTACGTAGGTCTCCTCGGTCACCGAAGAACACTATCTATAGTACAGTTGCTAATGAAGTGGCCAAATCATTTGGAAGCCAAGTGGTGGTTGGATCACGGATCAAATATTTATGTTACCTCTGCTCCCTATTTATCACAGTTCACATCGCAATGAAACTCCCAGCGGTAAACTTTGCTTTGGGCAGTTGCACTATAGTAGTTCCTAGTAATAGCAGGGAGTACAGTACTACTGCCTACAGTAGCTAGCACGAAACAGTCCGGGGTTTCACTCACGCACTTCGTAGCTGGAGCGGCAGTACAAAAGTTATAATTAAACCTCTACTACGATCAACCTAAACAAAGCATTAGCCGCTAGTTGCAGGGAGTACAGTACTGCCTACAGTAGCTAGCTAATGAGGAGTACTAGTAGCTAGTTGGACTTGGAGACAGCTTGAACGATGGCCGTGCATCTTCAACTGTAACTGAGGCTACAGCACCCATGCGTTAATTGCCCACGCCGGCACGCCGGAAGCTAGTATCAGCCCCGTCAGTGATCTCTGCTGCTTCCCATGCCCGCCGTGTGGTTCTCGTTCCAGGCGATCAAGTCGGACGACGGCTAGCCGCTAGCATAGCATGTGTGCAAGACGAGGCCGCCCAATTATATCACGTCGTTTCCCTGATGCATGCGTGTTCGTGTACCCCATACTGACCAGCTCTAGATGGCCATGCCCCAGGCTACCAGAGCTATCTGAAGGCGTGATATAGTAGATCGAGGGCCAAACTTGCACAGCTAATTGCCTATGTGAAGTACGGCTGGAGACGACCTGGTCCCTGAATTTCAGCAGAAAATCGCTATGCAACGGCACTGCTGTCTGCTGCATGAAAGGTAGTACCCCAAAGTCCCTATCCCTTTGGGAGTGTGCTGGTCCTCCAAATCATTGGCCTGTTTGGACCCGTGGGTTCGCTATCCAGTTGCCCATCCTCTACACGATCGTGTCACCTGGTGTACTACCAAGCATGCCGAGACTCCGATTGTGCGTTTGGTTTGGAATTGGATGGATGTAACTTGCCGCCCGGTCCAACTCATCAAGCGCATGCATGGGATCGCCTATTAAAGAGCGAAGAAAATGTGTAACCAACCCGCAACGATCCCCAAGAGCAGTAGAGCACAATTTCATTCTGTTTTTGAAAGTGGAAAACATGTCCCAATATCCTTGCAAGACCAACGTATACGCAGAAAACTAATTGCACAGTATCGCGGTCGTTAGGGCATCTCGAACGCGGACATTCAAACAACCCGTAACGGCATTTTGCCATCCAACATAGAATCTCATCGGTTCGCGGAGCAGTTCGGACGTCCATTTTCACAAACCGGGCGTAAACATGTTGGGGGTGGGGGATTTTGCGGGCGCCCAGAACGCTGCCACATGTGCGTCTGCCACCACGGCCCTGTCGAAAACTCTCTCCGTCCAAAAAACCATCTCTACGCGAAGTGGTTGCTGTGCATTCATGCCAGTCAGCGCCGCTCCAGGACCGTGGTCTAGTGCCTCCCTCGCTGCCGCCAACACGTGTGAATGAGGAGCCGCTCTCGATGTCATGCTACCGCGTGAAGATGGAGCCAGCGTCTCCCCCCCCCCCCCTCTGCGCAACCGCGACATCCAAATTGGGCGCCGCGTGAAGGAGGAGTCAACGTCGTCGCCGCACAGCGGTTACAGTTAGATCGACAAGATGACGTTGCCGATGCGCCATGACTGGCGTGGCAAGGCGAAGGAGGAGGTGCCACCAACGACCATGAATCTACGCGGGTGCCTCCTCCACTAACTAGGTGGCCACAGAGGTGGCAACATCTCCTCGTCGCGGAGCATCATCACACAAGAGGAGAGCGCGGACAGGCAGATGGTGCGGCAAGAGCGGCAAAACGTGTCGTGCCGCTCCGTGTACGTCAAGTCCGATGAGGTGCCGGAATGGGTCTGCGAGGACCACGACCTCGCGGAGGCCTGTGCCCAGATAGGTCGATGGCCACCGCGGAAACCGCGGCGCAGCAATTGCGCTGCCTCAACGGGGAGCTTGCCAAGATCGACGAAAAGTGGACTCTCAACGAGACCAGAGCAGCGGTTGTCGCCATCACCACCAACGCTGCCGGCAAGGGCAAGGGCCACGCTACCCAACCATTGTCGGAGTTTGTCGCGGCCGCCCTCCACATGATGCAGGAGGAAGCAGACTGGCTCCTTCGCCTGTGCCAGCCAGCGGCCGGGCAGGGCTGTCGTGGCCCGCACACTTCCACCACTGAAAGAACCACTCCGATGACGATGATAACGATCCCCGCTGGCGAGGCCGGCAACGTGTACAAGGTCACCGTCCGCTACAAGATAGTGTAGGTTTTAGTTGAACAGATGCGTTCGTTTTATGTAAATTATTTCTAAATTTTAATGAATTCCGTAGTGTTTGTGTGAAATTCATTTGGTACATTTAAATTTATATTGAAATATATGTGGAGATGGTTGAATGGCCGGGTGCCGTATCATTGCCCGCGAACACGTCAGGATGCGGGAAAATACCATGCATGCCCATTTTACCGGTCCCATTGAAGATGACCTTAAGTTTTGTTTTTGGTTTTTTGAATCGAAGATGTCCTTTGTTGACATGGTAGTATATTTTTGCTTCTCACTCAAGCTGGTTTAGCATTTTTTTTAAGAAGAGGCAAAGTTAGGCCCAGTTCCAGAATTAGTTTCGTCTGAGTCCATGTAGTACCTCTTGCAAGTTGCCTAGGCTCTACGCAAGATCTTGGATCGATCGCCTTGTAAAAGCAATCATGGTGTTTTCTCTCTTCATGGTTTGCGCAAAACAACACGTGTTGCACGAAGTAGAGGACCAGCGATCTTTGGACCTCTTGGGGCCTTGAGGGTGGCCAACAAACAATTATGCCATGCCATGCAAGTGTGCCAGCGTTGGAAACAATAATAAGGGGCCTCCTTAGACGCATCCATCTTATTCGAGAACATTCTGCTATACGGTATCGGTGGTAAAATGTAGTCGTAACAACTAACAAGGATGCTCCATCAACAGACGAATTGGTTTTCCTATGGCTTGCATCATCTCCTGATCGATTCGGTAAGGAAGTCGTGCAGGTCTGAAGGATACAGACGAAGGCAGCGAGTAAGCAAGCAGACAGCGTGATGGAGCATAGTGCGTATACCCCACGTAAATAAACGCCGGGTACGGTACACCCAATTATTCGTCTCCCTTGTCCGAGTTCATGCGTCTGACAAGATTGCTGGCCTCCTCTTCCTGAGTTTGAGTGTATAATTGCGCCACGTACAGTAATTAGGCTCCGTCATGGATAGGTAGATAGATCGGCCCCAGGGCAGGCAGAGTCAGTCATTACTCCCACCATTCCATAATGTAGTGCTTTATTTATCCACGTGCTTCAATTTTGACTGTAAATTTAACTACCAAGACCGATTGCGGCGGGAGCAAAAATTATATCAGTGAATTCGTATTCGAAAGAAGTTTTCAATTATATATTTTTTTTCTCCTGCCGCAGTTGGTCTCGTTGATTAAATTTATTATCAAAGTTGGACCTCGGAAAGCGATGGCGCACTATATTTTGGAATGGAGGGAGTATCATTTTGCCCGGAAGAACCATACAAACACGTGACACTCCAGTATAAAATCAGAGGGGAAGGCGCGCTAGGGTAAAGCGAAAAGATAATTGTCGAAAATATAGGGTAGAAATGTTATCTGAAATGCACTATTTGTTCGGATCATGGATCTGTACAAAAGTGTGTCACCGCAACTGTTGCCTACATCTCATTTCCGGTTGTCATCAACCTGATACAGAAAAGAATTCAGACCGCGTCGTAGAGACAAACTGCAACGAATATAAGAGCATGTAGTACAACCGGACGCTCCAAATGCATCTCAAATGTCCGGGCGAGAGGACCGGTCACGGATCAGGCACACAAAATCAATCCATTCGAACGCCTTAAACCGGTCTCAAATGCTCGGATTATCTGACGTTCCTCATATCTGATATAAATCTAAGGCGGATCGGGCATGCCCAGGCACGTCCGCTGATAGACCCGACCCATCTCTGATCTCACGGCTGTCTCACAAAATCCCCAATCTGACGCCTAGCTTCGAACCTTAGCTCACTCCACTTGTCTCTTTTGCTTCGTCATGTCCTCTACCCTCCTGCATTCTGAGCCAATCCGGCGCAATGTCAAGCTCTGGCAGTCACTCCCTCTCCAACCTCAACTACGATGACGAGTTGGCCCTCTACATTGCCTTGAAACGGTCCAAGGTGGACACTGGGACAGCTCCCGCGCCTGTGTAGCGCGGATGCCGGAGCTGGACCCTCCAAGCCCGCACTCAGCTCTGGAAGGACATCGCAGTCCGTATCGCCCTTGCACCGTCCCCTTCCCCTGCTGGCCGCTCCTCCGCGCGGACAGCGGTGGGTGCTATTGCCCGCGCCGCCGGCCTACACGCGCACTCTGAAATCAAAGGTGTGCGCCGCCCGCCGCGAGAGGCAGCAGGCAATGGAGAGGGAGGCGGCAGAGCGGTTCGTGCGCCGCCGTCACGGATGGCGGCGGAGCCCGACGAGGACGAGCTGCTCCTCGCATGGCTGTACCGCCGGTCGCTCACGACAGCGGAGACGGGACGCTCGCCGCCTCCGGCGGAAGAACGACAAAGCGCTCCAACTAGCCATAGAGCAGTCAGAGCGGGAGGCAAAGGCGGCTCGGCTCGCCAAGTTGAAGCGGCAGAAGGACATTGTTGTCCGTCGGATGAAGGGGCTGATCGTCTTGTCGGACTCCGACTTTGATGACGGCAACTACGACAGCTCCACCTCCTCCGATGACAACCAAGATCCTCCATCAGCCGCAAACGCCTACCGCCACGCCGGCGACTGGAAAAGGCAAAGACTCGGCGCGGAAGCGATATAAGGTGCCTGATATGAGATACGCGGATGCAAAAAGAGAAATATTAAGTGTGCCAAGTCAGTCCCTGTGACCGCGTTCGCGAGTGTTTGATGGGCCGAATTAGCCCACGGTGGCTATAGATGCTCTAAGGCCTGTCAAGTGCCGGCCATGAGCGTAGCATCCAGTGCAACACGAGCCAAACAGGAGGGCGGTCTGCAGCTTGATCGTTCTCGTGCTGATCCGAAAGCCCGCCGTGGATGATTCGTGATCCCAACCCGGATTGAGCACGCCGTTCACCTTTGGCAAGGGCAGCACTGCAGCAGTGAATGGGACGAGGGCATGCTGGGAGCCTGGTACCCGAGTACCTGACGAATCATTACGAGCCCCTATCCTTTGTCGCGCCTTCACTGCTAGTGACCTTGTAGGCACTGGCTCCGTGTCCTGTGGCCGAGTTTCTTGTCGTTGCATGTATGCATGTCCAGCCGCTTATTATTGGCAGTGTAGGCCTATGACTACTAGTTTCGACATACGTTTCCAGTGACCCGGGTGATTGGCAAGGCAGAGGTATATCAATGATTAACAGCTGCTGGTCAGGGACTCGAGATTAGTTGAGCACACAGTAAACGTACCACGAACAAATAGAACAGAGAGCAACAAACACATGAAGAAAAATTCGAAAAAAAAACATTAAGAACAGAACAAGATGAGGCATATATTACACACCAAGTGAGCGTGAGCGTGACAAGGAGACGGCCATGCACCAGGCTACCAGAGCTATCTGAAGGTGTGACATAGATCGAGGGCAAAACTTGCACAGCTAAGAGCATCTTCAGCCACGTCCCCAATAGGCATCTCAAACGACTTTTTCGGCGTCGGCGTTGAAAAAACACTCCAGTCGTGCCCCCAGAATGTCGAAATTCGCCGGTTCGACCCTTTTTGAACCCGGCGATCGCATGCCGAACCCGGCGCACTGGGGCGCTCGGGGGCTCCGACGCAAAGGAAAAGTACGGATGTCCCACGCCGTCAGGCGAAAAGACAAGTCTTTCTTTTCCCGACTCGCCTCCCACCCCCCGCGCGCTCGGCCGCCAACAACTGTATCCCGGCGCCGCCCACCGCCCGCCATCGCTAGATAGCCTATTCCCGCCGGAAAGAAAACAGAGGTTTCGCCGAGGCAGCCCCTCCGCCAACAGCTGGGCGTTTTTTCCGTCGTTTCCGGCCAAGCGGCGGGGTACACGCCCACCGTGCCCGCAAGATGTTCGGCGATGTGTCTGCCTAGGCAATGGACTCGGACGACGAGAAAGCGCTCGCTGCGCTGCTGGAGGAGGAAGCCGAGACCGGCGTCCAGGAAGAGGAACACCTCATGGTGCTCGCCGCCCTGCTAGCGAGCAATGAAAAGCCATGGCGAGGTGGCTCGGCGCCAGGGCGGATGAAAGCAAAGAACCGGCATCGTCTCGAAGGCTACTGCATGCTCTACTCCGACTACTTCGCCGACGCTCCACTGCACGACGACAAAACATTTCAGCGCCGCTATCGGATAAGCCGAAAGCTTTTCCTCGGAATTGTGAATTCCATCCGGGAGTTCGACAACTACTTCAAGTGCAAGAAGGATTGCACTGGCAAACTTGGATTCACCTTGATCCAGAAGTACACGACAGCAATGAGGATGCATGCATACGGAGCTCCCGGTGATTCACTCGACGATTATGGGTGCATGGCCGAGTCCACCGCCATTGAGTGTTTCTACAAGTTCTGTCGGGCAGTGGTGGCAGTGTTTGGACGGCAATACCTGCGACACCCAATGCGGAAGACACTGCTCGGATCCTAGCACAGAATGCAGCAAGAGCATTTCCTGAGATGCTTGGAAGTATCGACTGCTTGCATTGGAAATGGAAGAACTGCTCATTTGCTTGGCAGGGGATGTACAAAGGCGCCAAAGGTGGTTGCGGTGTGGTACTTGAGGCGGTGGCCACACAGGACCTCTGAATTTGGCACTCCTTCTTTGGTATGCCAGGAACTCACAATGACATCAACGTGCTGCAGTGCTCCCCTGTCTTTGCCAAACTTGTTGAAAGTCATTCTTCTCCGATGAACTTCAAGGTCAATGGGCGGCACTACAGCAAGGAGTACTACCTAGCTGATGGCATCTATCCGAGATGATCTACATTTGTGAAGACTATCTCAAACACTGTGCCAGGAGGCAAGACGTCCCACTTTGCCAAGGTGCAGGAGTCTTGCAGGAAGGGTGTCGAGCGGGCATTTGGTGTGCTCCAATCTCGATTTGCTGTTGTCCGGTATCCTGCTCAGACCTGGTCGAAAGATCAAATGTGGAAGATCATGACTTGCTGTGTCATCTTGCACAACTGATCATCGAGAGCGAGCGGGAAGAGCCAGTGTTTGACACTGAACCATACTACAGGCAGGGTCCTCTAGCCGAAGTTGATTACCAGCTACCGGCAACCTAGACTGTCTACCTCAGTATGCGTCAGGAGATCCGAGACCCACAGGTGCATCATCAACTGCAGCAGTATCTGGTGGAGCACCTATGAAGACTTAATGGCGACGCCGAGCGTGACGTGATGAAATATGAGTTTTTTTGATTGAACTATATAATTTATATTGAACTATTTGTTCTTGCATTATTTTGTTGAACTATTTGATTTTCTGTGATGAAGTATGTGATAAAAAATATTTATGTTAAGAATTCAACGCCGAACCACGACGAATCACGTCGAATATGGGGTCTTTATTCGCCGAAAGTGAGCCGGAAACTGGGCCAATATCGGCGCCTAGGGGCAACCTGGGGGCGACGGCTGGACGTCCAACCGCCCCCAGCGCCGATTGTAACGCCGGCTCGTCCCCAGGCGGCGATTTTTATGCCTTCTGAAAGACCAACTGATGGAGATGCTCTAATTGCCTATGTTTTTCTTTTGAACAAGAGCTAATTGCATATGTGAAGTACGGCTGGAGACGACCTGGTCCCTGAATTTTAACAGCAAATCGCTATGCAACGGCACTGGGGCATGAAAGGTAGTACGCCGGAGTCCCTATCCCTCGGGACTGTGCTGGTCCTCCAAATCATTGGCAAGTTTGGACCCGTGGGTTCGCTGCTCAGTTGCCCATTCTCTACTCGTGTCACCTGGTGTACTACCAAGCATGCCGCGAGACTCTCATTGCGCGTTTGGTTTGGATGGATGTAACTTGTCGTCCGGTCCAACTCATCAAGAGCATCCATGGGATCGTCTGTTAAAGAACGAAGAAAATGTGCAACCAAGCCGCAATGATCCCCATAGGCCATAGAGCACAATTTTATTTCATTTTTGAAAGTTAAAAACATGTCCCAATATCCTTGCAAGACCAACGTTCAACATAATGGACCACGAGTTGACAACAATTCAGTTGTTCCATTTACGCATAGGCAAAAAACTAATTACACAGTATCGCGATGGTTAGGGCATCTCGAATGCGGACCCTCAAATAACCCGTAACCACATTTTGCCATTCAACACGGTATTTCATGGGTTCACGGAGTAGTCCAGACATCCATTTTCACGAACTGGACGTAAAGAGAGGGTTGGGCGGCTTTCCGTGCGCTCGGACCCCTGCCACTTACGCGTCCGCCACCACGGCCCCATCAAAAACTCTCTCCGCCCGAAAAAACCCTCTTTGCGCGAAGTGGTTGCCGCACATTCATGCGAGGCAGAGCCGCTCCAGGACCATGGTCCGGTGCCGCCCTTGCTGCCGACAGCAGGTGTGAATGAGGAGCCGCTGCGCTACCGCGTGAAGGCGGAGCCAACGCCCCCCCCCCCCTCTGTGCA
>NC_041392.1:628965979-628979712 GCF_002162155.2 Triticum dicoccoides | reverse complement strand
TGAAGAAGGAGCTAACATCGCCACCGCACAGCGGTTACAGCCGGATCGACCAGCCGGCGTTGTCGCTGCGCCATGACTAGGTGCCACCAGCGACCGCGAATCTGCGTGGGAGCCTCCTCAACTAACTCGGTGGCCACAACGGTGGCATCTCCTCCTCGTCACGGAGCATCGTCATGCGGGAGGGGGGGGGGGGCAGATGGCTCGGCGGGAGCGGCGTAACGCGTCGTGCCGCTTCGCGTCCGCCAACTACGATGGGGCGCCATACTGGGTATGCGCGGACCACGATCTCGCGAAGGCCTGAGCCCACGATTGGTCGGTCGTCACCACAAAGACCGTGGCGCAACAGCTGCACTGCCTCAACGGGGAGCTTGCCAAGATCGGCGAAAAGTAGACTCTCAGTGAGACCGATGTTGCTGTCGTCGCGCCACCACCAACGCTATCAGCAAAGGCAAGGGCAAGGCCGCCCGACCGTCGTCGGTGTTGGTCGCGGCTTCCTTCCACACGACGTAGAAGGGAAGCAGAGCGGCTCCTTCACGAGCGCCAACCAGCGGCCGGACAGGGCTTCCGCGGCGTCGCCGCCTTCCGTCACTGAAAGAATTACTCCGAAAACGACGACGACGGACGAACGGCGATGGTGGTCCCGTTGGCCAGGCCGGCCACGCGTACAAGGTCACTGTCCGCTACAAGATAGCGTACATTTTTTTTAGGTTTTAGTTGAACAGATAAAATATCGTCCGTTTTATGTAAATTATTTCTAAACTTTAATAAATTCCGTCGTGTTTGCATGAAATTCTTTCGGCACATTTAAATTTACTTTGAAATATATGCGGACATGATTGAATGGCCAGGTGCCATATCACTGTCCGCAGCCGCGTTAAGATGCGTCCACGGCCAAATACCGTGCCTGTTTTACTGCTCCCATTGAAGATGTCCTTAGTTTTTTTTTTGTTTTTTTTTAATCTAAGATGTGTTCTCCCTCAAGATGATTTAGTTTCTTTTTTTTCTTTTACAAGAGGCAAAGTAAGGCCCAGTTCTAGAAATTAGTTTCGTGTGAGTGCATGTAGTACCTCTTGCAAGTTGCGTACGCAAGATCTTGGATCGATCGCTTTGTAACAGCAATCATGGTGTTTTCTCTCTTGATGGTTTGCCCAAAACAACATGTGTTGCACGAAGCAGAGGACCAGCGATCTCTGGACCTCTTGGGTCCTGGAGGCCGGCCAACAATTATGCCATGCCATGCAAGTGTGCCAGCGTTGGAAACAATAATAAGGGGCCTCTGTATACCCATCGATCTTATTCGAGAACATTCTGTGATACGGTTTCGATGGTAAAATGTAGACATGTAGTCGTAACAAGGATGCTCCATCAACAGACGAATTGGTTTTCCTATGGTTCGCGCCATCTTCTGATCGATTTGGTAAGGTTTGAAATACTACAGGATACGACGAAGGCAGGGAGCAAGCAGACAGCGTGATGGAGCATAGTGCATATAATACCCCACCCAAATAAACGCCGGGTACACCCAACCCAATTATACGTCGAGTCTCCCTTGCCCAGAGTGCATGGATCAGACAAGATTGCAGGTCTCCTCTTATTCAGTCTATCATTGCGCCACGTACAACAATTAAGCTCCGTCATGGGTAGATCGGCGCAGAGGCATACAAGCACGCGACACTCCAGTTGAAAAGTAAGAAAAATACGCAGTAGGACAGTAGCTCTGGAAAAGGAAGCAGAAGAATGAAATGCATCATGGCAATTGTTTGCCTATGGCACAGAGCAAAATTCAGATCGCCTTATGTCAGCACGAGCTTGTTAGTGACACATAGTTCTGGACGATATTTTTTTCTTCGAAAAGGAGGCTGATACACCCGGCCTTTGCATGGACATGATGCATACAAACATATTAATTAATTATCAACAAGAGTACAAAACAAAGTGATCCATGACCAAACTGGTACAATATATGACCTGAAAGAAACACCTAAGACTAAATCATTTCTTTCAGAGCAACGTCTTCAAAAAAAGATAAACGTCCTCACGTCACCGTTGCCACGTCCGGCTGAAGACGGTCTGGACAAGGATTTTCATCCTTATTGATGACCGGCCAATGAAGACCAGCAACACAACAAGTAGGCAACGGCTTCAACACGATAATGACACAAGATCTTCATCGGCGAGCCCGGCCAATAAAGACCAGTGCAAGAGTTTTCACCCAGATGAAGTGGTGTTTCACCCGAGCATCTTGGTCACCGATGGAAAAGATAAGGCGTTCTCGTCACAGAAGCGAACACTAGTGGCCTGTCAAATGCCATCGGCGTAGCGTCCTGTGCAACACGAGCCCAACAGGGCGTTGATCGGTCTCGTGCTGATCCGAACGCCGGATTGAAGACGCCTTCCACCTTTTTGCCAGCGTAGCACTGCCTACTGAGGGTATGAGGACATGCAGCTATAGCTGGGATCGAGTCTGGGACCCGAGTACCTGACGGGTTATTACGAGCCCCTATCCTTTCCTCTGTCGCGCTAGTGGTGTTCTAGGCAGTGCCCGTGCCCTGTGACTTCTTTGTCACGTTGCATGCATCTACAGCAGCGTAGTCCTATCACTATCAGTGTCCAAATGTATTTCCATCCACCCGAGTGACTGATTGACGAGGCAAAGGTATATCAGTGAACAACAGCTGCTGGCTTGGCTTGTCAAGCCTCAAGGTAAGTTGAGCACACAGTAAACGCACCGCGAGCGAACAATCAACCCAAGCCGTTGCAAAGAAGTGGAACAGAGAGCAACAAACACATGAAGAAGAACAAGACGTGGCATATATATTACACACGAAGTGAGCGTGAGCGTGACAAAGAACGAACACAAGGATCTACCACCGGCTACATTTCACATTATCCCCCACACCAGTCCTTATTTATCATACAATACAGACGCCCCCATCTTCCCTTTCTCCGGCGATCGACGTATACACGGACGGTCCAATGCTGGCTTGCTGGGTGGACATGGGGATTACATAGAGCACTCGGCGGGGACGCCCTTGGCGACGCGCTTGGGGTCGGTGCAGTAGTTGTAGATCATGTAGTTTCTCTGCACCCACCGCATCCGCTGCTGCCGCGTCAGGTCCAGCTCCTGGTTGTACCACTCGCCCGTCGCGCCGGTGCCGGGGGCGACCTCCGTGCCGACGCTGGCGCCGCAGCGCGGCCGGCCGCCCGCGGTCACCACACACGCGTCGGCCTTGAAGCCGCGGTACGAGGCGGAGAACGGGGCGTGGGACCAGTCCGTCTTGACGCGGCCGCCCTGCGTGGCCCAGTCGTCGGCGTTCCAGAGGCTGGAGTAGAGCCGCATGGGCTGGTTCTTGGGGAAGGCGATCCCCTTTCCCTCCAGGTTCCTGAAGTCCCTGATCGGCATGTCGTCCACCATGAAGCTGCATTATTATTTACACCACCAAATCAATCAGTCCATGTGTAGTCCATGTGTTGCAGAAGCCACATATGGCCAGCGTTCAACGAAGGTTGAGCAATGGAGATCAACAAACATACATGATGTGCTTTGGGTTCCAGAGGATGGAGTAGGTGTGGAAGTCGTTGGTGGGATCGAACCAGAGGCGGAACTGCTGCTCCCGCTGGCCCTGCCCCTGCGTGAACACGTTTGTGTGCAGAGTGTACGGCTCGCCGGTGACGTTGCCAAGGAACTCGAAGTCGATCTCGTCGTGCGTCGGCCCCTGCGACGACAGCTGCACATTCATACACACCAAACCGATCGAGTTAGGCAACCGTGTCATCCGACGTAGACCAAGAAGCAGAGCAATGAATGGAAGTTTGGTCGCGTACGTAGTATGCGGTGACGGTGCCGGCGGAGTTGCCGGGGACGAGCTTGAGCTGCATGTCGATCTTGCCGAAGAGGTACTCGTGCTTGGACTGGAACCCGGAGCCGGAGACCTTGTCCAACCCCAGCGTGAGGAGCTGGCCGTTGTTGAGGATCTTGCCGCGCCCGTCCCCCCAGGTGATATCGAACTCCTTGTCGAAGCTCGCCGCCGCCAGGGCGAAAGAGGCGAGTAGGATCGCCAGCACCGAAACCGCCATGCGAGCCAAAAGTACGCTCACTCAACTAACTAGCTAGCTAGAAGAAGGTTGAGGAGGAGGAGAAAGCTGGATGGAAGCTTGTGTTTGTGTGAGTGGAACGAGCAGGGCATGAGGGGTTTATATAGGGGTTTCGAGATGAGGGTGGCGTGCCTGAAGCCCGATGGATGGTTCTGCGAACTTTGCCAGCCAGCCCGGTGAGTGTAATGCGTGTGAGTTGGCGCCAGACGAGAGGAGACAGGCTCTGTACGTAGCTTATGATGGACAATGAGAGGGCAGACAGGCTCGCGTACATACAGTAGCACATTAAAACCGATCGAGACGTGCAGCAGATTTCTGGATGCAACGGCTCCTAATCTGTAGCCATGGCCCTGTGTTTTGCAGGCAAGTGTCACTAGACAGAGAGAAAGCATGGAGGATCGAAAGATGATCAGCTTTTTCTTCTTGCTCCGGTATGTCAAGAACTGTGGACGTGTTGGTTCTGTTTCCGGACTGTCCCAAGATGAGATTCTACGGTTATTGAAAAAAAATAGATGCGATTCTACGGGATCATCGCACTGGTATGCTACCAGCACTCATTCGTGTTGACACCGGGGGTTTCATTCCTCATGCACTTCCACCACTTTTGCATAATAAGTCTTTTGTTCTTTTTATTTGACTTGTTGATTATGAGTAGTTGACTGGTCCTCCTCCTGCCGGCGCCGCCGCCGATCCACCCCACCTTTGATGGCCTTTGGGCCATGGAGGTGCGGAGGATCTCCTCAGCACCCCCGCCGGTGGGATGGACCCCGTTCTCGTTTTTCTTAGGTTATAATTGTCTTGATTGGGGTTGTGTGGCGGTGGTGATGTCCCTCGGTAGAAATAATGTCTCCCATGTCGTATCCCCGTTTCGATGGTGTGAATAGTATCGGAGGAGGATGTGTGGAGGTGCGTCTCCGTCGGGATCTCACGGGATTCGGTCAGTGCTGGTCTTCTGTGGATCTATTTGTATCCAATTCGTCTTCGTTCGTGTGGTTACAGGTTTAATCTTTCTGATGTACAACTCTCTTCATCGGTGATGATTGTTGCTCTGGTGTGCTGGTCCTTTGGGGCCTTAACACAATGACTTCTCGCCTGTCTACTACAACAAGATTTGTTCAGCTCCGGTGAGGGAGGAGCGATGATGGCGACGCGTCTTCCACTTGTTTCAGTGCTGATAATCGTCGCTAGGTGGTCCACAGATCTGGTTATATTTTTTATTACCTCTTGTATTTTTTATACTGCCATAATTGATGAATAAACTGGGAATTTCCTTTGCAAAAAAAACTTGATTTTCACAATTTATTATGTACTCCACGTTATGTTTGGTACTAGGTGGAGCAGGATTGTGGACAGAATTATCTACTGCGTCCACCTGAAAGTGTTTGTCTGTACTTGAACTTATTTTTTTATTTTTTTAGATGCGTATTTTTATTAATTTTTGTAAACATAATACAAAGGTATCAAAAGCAGAAAATAGCTATACAAAAGAAGGAGAAAGCCTAACAAGCCGAAAGAAAAAAATAAAAGAACGATACAACAGCAACAACAAGGAAATTAAATACAGGGGTTAGGCAAAGGCCTGAACCCAGCCCTCCATGTTGTGGTATGCTTTCCTCTTTGCTCTGTGAACCAACCACTTGAGCTCTTCTTTGAATCTCTTTCCGCAACTATAAAGGCTTGGAACAATTCGTTTAAAGATCCAGTCATTGTGTGTATTCCAAATGGCCCAAGAAGCTAGAATGATTATCTCTAGCGCGAAGGGCAATCCCAGCTTAGCCTTGAGTGAATCGATATCTGCCTGTAAGCTTTGATGAAGTGGAGACTAATTGGGGAAGAGATAAAACCAGTATGCTCTTGCAAAAGGACAATGGAAGAATAGATGGTCCCTTGTCTCCAGCGCATCCCTGTTACACAAAAATACAAGTATAGTCTTCTATGAAAAAAAAAAACTTACGCTGAAGCATACCTCTTGTGTTTAGTCTGTTATTAGCCAGAAGCCAGAAGAAGATCTTGTGCTTTAGCTGACAGCAAGTTTGCCAAATCCATTTGATAGCTGGTAAAGCTGTATGCTCGCCCATTAACACTCGAACTTATCTGTTGTTGCCATGAAGAGTAAAATCCAAGCAAAATGAAGAAGTTTTTTTCTTAGCAAGTATTGCTTATTTTTTTTACCTATGTGCATATTTATGTGACCGAAAAAATTATCTACAAAATCCAGTGCTCCAAAAATGCTTTCAAAACAATCTTTTTGAGCATCAATTCTTTCCCCATAGCATTACGAATGAAATTTCCTCACAAAATGTTTCACATGGGTGAATCACTCAACAATGGGTGTTGACAAAGAAAGAAAAGAAGTTCCATTTTTTAACATTATACTGTACTGTTTAGTGGAGTGCATCTACAAGAACAGAAAATCCATGTCTATCATCAACAATCACCTCAATAAGGAGAGGATTTGTGACACGCGGGTCTCACGGGACGCAGTCTCTCAGACGTGCTTTTATTTTGAACCCTGATAAGTGACACACGTGTGACACGAAGCAATTCTGTCCTGACTTTTTTGATTGCAACTTTAGTTACTCGAGGATGGCAATTTCAGTTGTGAAGCATGACAACTTTCTGTTTGGATGTCAAGTTTTAGTTTTCTGTAGTTTTTTATGGCTATTTTAGTTGTAAAAACATCATGATGCCACACGTGAGGCACTTATCATTTGAGTTTATATTTGGCTTTCGATTTCCAAACTTTTATATCTTTTGAATGAAAAGTCTAAATTAAGTTTCATTTTCATATTTGTGTTTTTCGTGGCGAGGACTTGAAATAAGATTCATTTTGAATACGTTTGATGAATTCTGATAATAAATGTTAAGTTTCAACACTTGAAAACAACAAAGTCATGATTTTTTCTACGATAGACAAAAAAGTATCTTAAAATTTTATCTATGAAACTTGGTATAAACGAGTCAGAAAATCACAAGTTTTAAATAAGGAATCCCAAGTTTCAACGACGTAAACCGAAAACTTATGGGTCTGTTTAGGACACATCTAAACTATGTCACATCTAACCTGATAAGCACTATGTTTGTGGTTTATTTTTTTTGTCCCAGCTTTTTTTTTATTTCTTGTTGCTGCATAGTTATTTTTAGGAGGTTAAATGTGACATCATTAAAAAACATCTAGATATGAATTAAACAAACTGAAAACTTATTGTGCCCCGTGCGAAATTCAACTATACGTAAATTGCAAGGCAATCGAGCGGCCGGACTGGGCCTGGGTGGTGCGTGCCAGCGTCCCTTCGAATTTGCGCCCCAATACGCACGAACTACATGTACTCAAAGTAGCTTTAGACGTTTTGGCTCATAGGAGCACATGCTCCCGGGTGAATAGTAACGATTTTTTTTAAATGTTTCCGAAAAATTATGAAATTTTGTGTAGATGTTTCTCTTAGTATCACAAGCTCTCATGTCAATTTTCATGAAAAACGGACCGGCTGTGTTTCGTCGGCAAGAAAAAAAAACAATGGTGACACTTTTTGGTAACTTTTGGTGTTTTTTTTAGAAAAGGAGGATCACCCCCGGCCTCTATATCTGATCGATGCATGCATTCATTTTATTAATTATTTTTAGAGACTTTACAAAGCATTACATCAGTATAAGTCTGGAACCACCATCCTGGCGACGCCTGTCGCTACTCCTATCCCCTTGATGTAGGGGTGCCGAATGTCCGAGCCTAATACCAAACAGACATTGCACCAAAACCTAACATCTAAAGCCGGATGCCCCATCCCAGCCACATACCGGGAATGGGTCACACACCGGTCCGGCGCACTCACCGAGGCTACCGCCGCCGTCATCCACATAACCATCTCCAGAGCAGGTACCGACGCAAAGACCTTACCAGGTCAACTGTCAACGCCACCATGGCGCCAGACAGCACCACCGCCTTGCAGAGCGGAAAGATACAGTGGCGATGGAAAGCAAGAGCTAGGACGAGGAGGGTACCACCGCCGCCACCACCCGCACCCCAACAGCGCCCACGACCACCAAGCTCCCGAAACGGCGCCTTCAAGAAGGATACGACGCCGATGGCGCCGCCGCCGCCCAACAAAGTTGGGGCTTTCGCCCGGGAGAACTAGGGGAAGGGGGAGTGGGGGATCAGACCTGTCAGACGCCTCCAAGGAGGAAGACGGCGCCCTCAGGCGTCACCGTCGACTCAGCCGACCATGGTCGGCCATGGCTTTCGCCCGGACTGGATTCCCCACCACTAGCACCACCAGCGCCGGCGACCCATGGAAACATGGGCAGGCCGGATGGGGGAGAACACGCCGTACAGGGGGGAGGGGCGCCAGATCTGGCGCCGTCAGCCTCGTCCTCCGAGATTCCGCCGCCCGCGCAGCCAGGAACGCCCGCACCACCGCCCGCCGCTAAGCCGGTGGTGTCTCACCAGAGGGGCCGCCACCCTAGATCCGAAGCCCCTCGCGGAAGCAGAGCAGCAGCTGGCCCCGCCGCCACATTCCTTGGCGGCGCCCCGGACTTGCCCGGAGACCGCCTCTGGCGGCGGCGAGGAGAGGTGGGGGTGGAAGAGGGCTGGGCGTGGCTAGAGTTGGCAGCGGCGAGGAGAGGTGGGGGTGGAAGAGGGCTTCTCAGCCTGCACTTCCTGGCACACGAATACGTGTGTTAAATTTTTTGGTGTTAAATTTTTTGCACAAGCCAAATTTTTTAATCTTGCCTCAAAATTTATAGGTGGCATTTGGATATGACTAAGTACACATAAAAATTTTGTCTTGATTTTTTTTCATTTCAATTTTTTTATCCCGGGAGCCAATTTGACTTTCCGCTTTAGGCTTGCTAATCTAAACGGCCATGCTCTCGAGATAGATGAGATGATGCTCGTACATTTATACGCCCGTCATATTCATATCCACTCCGTCTACTCCGTGCAAACTCAGACGTGGAACAATCCGCAGTACCCTGTGCCCTGCCTGCAAAGAGAACATTTACACAAAGTCGAGACTCGTCGGATATTCAGAACCCCCGCTCCGTTCCTCAATGCCACATTACAGCCTAGCAAACGTAACGTGTCTGACGTATGAGGCCGAGATATTTCGCGATCTGCGGCCTACGCACGCAGGCAGTAGCTTTTTTTTTAGGGTCAAAAACTGCCGCTTTATTGACTACTTAAACGAAGAGCTCTTTTATGGTACGCTGCGTGAAATATTGGCCGTCCAATCGTGAAATCTAATGGTGGCGATCATTCAGTACTGCTCCAATTTGTCAAAAAAATGGCGAGCGGCATAGCTTGCGCTCATTCGCTCAGGTCCTCCAGTATCAAATCCTGAGAGCATTTTTGGAAGTAACAGCCCGCCCGTCTCGACCTACGGCAGGGGACTCGACCTCCGCGGCGGTGGCGGCTGGGCCGGCAAGGTGCAGCACCTCCGAACCGACGTCTGCGCCTTCCGGATTGGCGCACGCTGCTCGCCCGCGATGGCGGCTGGCCATGCCGGGCAGGCGAGACCATGGCGGCTGGCTGCGGCCTGCCGGCTGCCCCGACCTGCCCTCTCGGATTGTGCTGACTGCGGAGGCGGGAGCGGACGAGTAGCTGTTGATGCGGGTGTGGAGGCGAACAGGCGCTCGTGGCTGGGTGTGTGCATGCGAGACGAGCTCCAGGGGCTTATCCATGGCGGACAGGGCACCAGCTTCAGCGAGACGATGCTACGGTAGATGAAAACGACGGGAAAGAGGCGCGGAGGAGCGGCACCTCAGCACAGGCTCGATGGACGCGACGTGATGGCCAGGGACACAGTAAAGATGGCGAGGGAGAGCGCTGGTGCCGGTGGTGATCCTCGGGTGCGTCGAATAAGACGAGCTCGAGGCGGAGGTCGTGGTCGAGGACGACGGCTCGGGGGTGCCTCCGTCCAGCTACCGGAGCAGGAGGTCAAAGGAGACCGCGGAGGAGTCGTGGAACATGGCGGCGGGGCTTCCCGTCTTGGTTTCCCGTCACCATTATCCTCCGATCGACGACATCGCTAAGGTTCATGCAGAAATCTATGTCTATCGCTATCCTATCCTCACAAAATCAGTGGTCGGATTTTAATGTACCGCTCCCTTCCCTGTTAGCAGTATAGGGTACCGTAAAAACTCTCTAAACGAAACTAGGAATCTCGTTCTACACAATCCGCATTATACAATCTGGAGGAACGTATTAAGCCAAATCTTACACAGTTCGTCACCTAAATTTACTTTAGCTAATTTATCTGCGGCGGTAGCTGGTGGTACACTACACCCGTACCCCATGCAGAAGGGTGGGGATGGAACTTGTAAATCATTCGATAGGTCGTAGGCGCGCCAGCTAGCATAGCTTGATCGGCACAGCCAAGGAGATCTAGAGAGAAAGGAAGCCGGTGTAGCGAATTCAAGTGGAGCTAAAAGGTGACGCGTACGACTGCTCTTTAGATCGCCATTAAACATGCCCGGCGTTGGGGACATAGACCCCTGCCGGCGCATGGGATGCGCTTCGCCGCACGCCTGCAATGGTACGCGTTCTGCTCCAGCAGGGGCCATGTAATGGATTATGGTGCATTATGGTGCATTATGCATGTACGTGGGTGGGTGCGTGCGTGCGTGCACCGGCGACGTTCATTCATTCGTGGGCCGTGTTAATCATCAGCAGCCGTAATCGCTGTTAATCATCACCGGCCGTATGATGTACTGGCTGCCAAATTATATGGACACAACAACCTTGGTCCTTTGAGGTGAACGCCAGTAAAAGTAATGTGGCAGATCTGCACAAGGAAAGAAGCGGCAACGTACACAATGAAATAGTATATAATCTAAGGAAGGTGGACATTCTATGATTAGATAATCATGGCTTTGTGAGGAGGAAAAAAGCGCAGAGTACGTCTGACGAGGAGGAAAGAAGCGCAGAGTGGGAATCGATAGTTGTAGCTATACAACATGTCGCCAAGTTCAACACTCATTTTTTTCTTAAAAAGTAATGAATTTTACTAATGCATCTTTATTTTTTTATTCTGTGGCAACGCATAGGCATTCGACTAGTAAATATAATTTGAAAGTATATTTCATGCCGAATCTAAAGATATTGATTTTGTATTATGAATGCTAATATTTTAACGAAAACATTAACGCCCACACGTGTGGGCATTACCTAACTCGCCCACACGCCTGGATCGTCGTTCACTGTCTTTTGCACGAATCTTGACATGAAAAGGTGGATTTGGTGTGCCACGTAGGACGGGGTGCTGGTGTGTGGGCGTTGGAGAGTTTGCCCAAACGCCCGCACCACGCCTGTTTGCCAGCTGCATTTGTGTGGGCGAACTGTTTTTCGCCCACACAGCCACCAACTAGGTCATGCGCGTGTGGGCGAACTGCTTTTTGCCCACACGACACTACTACCTTGTGGATGGCAACTGCAGTTACGCGAACGTGGCAACTCGGTACACACATGGCAACTGCAGTTGCGCATACGTGACAACCAGATAAACACACATGGCAACTGTGATTAACAACACATGGCAACTATGGTTGGACCACACGTGGCAACTAGGTAAACACACATGACAACTACAGTTTTAACCATATGTGGCAAGTAGTTAATCACACACGGCAACTACGGTTTGATTACACACGGCAACTACCATAAATTAGACATGGCAACTATAGTTAACCAAAACAGATAGAATTGCCATGCTTTTACAACTACACTTGCCATTCCGGATAACTACATCTGCCAACCAGGATGGCAACTAAGTCGTCATCCCGCGGGGTACCTAACGTAGCTGCGTCAGGATGTGTGGACATTTTTGCTTTGTGCCACACGCACGTGGTGGAGATGAGTAGTACCTGTTGGGCGTGTGGCACGAAGTAGCCGCGCCCACACGTATGGGCAATCCTAATGCCCGCCCACACACAGCCCGTGTGGGCTGCCTCCTGCTCACACCACACACGATGTGTGGGCGCATGTCGTATATGCCACACGTGTGGCAGTTATCGGCGTCCTATTTTAAAAAAAACTCGGTCAAACTTTAGAGTTTGACTTCAGAGAAGTCTAATACATGGAGTAAAAAGAAATGAAGGAAGTTATGTTTAGTACTACTACTAGGTGAGGTGGGATTGTGTTCCTTTTTCTTCTTTTTTTGGAGAACTGGGCAGGATTGTGTATAGAATTACCGTTCAGTCCAGTAAGGCCTGCAGGACACACAAGCAAACTGATCACCGACTGTGTTCATCTGAAAAAGTGGTACTCCAAAAAAAATTACGAATGAAATTTCATTGCAAAATGTGGCACACGGGTGAATCACTCAACAATGGTTCTTGACAAAAATGTAAGAAATTTTATATAATTTTTTGAAGATTTTACTGTTTAGTGGAGTGCATGCATGTAGACCCGAGAACAGAAAATCCATGTCTATCATCATCAACAATCACCCCAATGCACACAAACCACATGTACTCAAAGTAGCTTTAGCCTTCCTAATCTAAACAGCCACGCTCTGGAGCTAGATGAGATGATGCTCGTACATTTGTACACCCGTCATCTATTCATTTCCACTCCATCTACTCCGTGCAAACTCAAGACGTGGAACAAACTGCATTGCCCGGCCAGTCCCACCCCACGGACACCCATGCAAAAGGGTGGGGTTGGAACTTGGAAATCATTTGGTCGGTCGTACGCGCGCCAGCTAGCTCGAGCACAGCCAGGGAGATCTAGAGAGATGGAAGCCAGAGGCCAATTGCGAGTTGGAGCACGGAATGGATGGATCGATCGAGCCGGTGTATCGCATTCAAGTGGAGCTAAAAGGTGACGCGTACGGTTGCTCTTTAGATCGCCATTAAACATGCCCGGCGTTGGGGATATAATAGACCCCTGCCGGCGCATGGGATGCGCTCCGCCGCGCACCTTCAATTGTACGCGTCCGGCTCCAGCCGGGGCCATGCAATGCATTATGCATGTACGTGCGTGCTCCGGCTAGGTTCATTCATTCGTGGGCCGTGTTAATCATCAGCAGCCGTAATCGCTGTTAATCATCAGCGGCCGTATGACTGTACCGGCTCCCAAATTATATGGACAAAACGACCTTCGTCTCGTCCTCTGAGGTGAACGCCGGTAAAAAGTAATCTCACAGATCTGCACAAGAATAGATCGAACCGGCTGGCCATTCAGCGGTGGAAACCGTGATAACCCAAACAAGTCGACCGTGTCGGTGTCACATTGTAGCAGTTTCCACAAGAGACCGGCAAACCGACATGCATTGCCTTGCGCCGGCTATGCGCACGTAGGTGGCACCGGAGTAATGTTCCTGACTTCCTGTAAAGATCCCCGCGGGCGAGTTTGCCTTCTAGGCGGCGCTGACCGGTCGATGATCGATCTTGTGACGGTGGGCGGGGCCACCAACCCGCCACGAACATCTACATCCGGATTTGGTAAATCTGACCTCTCAAACGCCCGCGGTTGTGTCCGGACGTGTCCGTAGATATTGATCGGTCATGCCTCAAATAATGCATTTTACATCCGGATACCTCAAATCTATATTATTACATGCAATGTAAAGGGATTTTTAAGTGGAGCTCGTTCAGCTCCGCTGTGTCCAGTGGCGGAGCTTGGGCAAGAATCATGGGGGGCC
>NC_041392.1:628917180-628965681 GCF_002162155.2 Triticum dicoccoides | reverse complement strand
CTATAGGTTGATTTTTGGTGCAAAAATAGGCCTAAAACTAAGATATATACATGTATTTTCCTGTGAGCTGGGGGGGCCACCGCCTAGGTTGGCCCCCATGAAGCTCCGCCACTGGCTGTGTCCATGCCCGGTGGCCGGCTGTGCTCCCTAGAGTGTTGGTTCAGTCGCCGGCAAGGTAGAGTAGGGCATGAGACACGAGCCGTCTCACGGGACTTAAGGCACCGCCGTCTCCTATGCCCTACTTTTTCTCGTCGGAGCCTGAAACCTGAGCGATGCCGATGGACGCCAGATCAGTGAAGGATCCGTCTTGGAACGAGCCGGCGACATCCACCATGAGGCGGTTGCGACGCCCGGATTACTGCACCATATGGGACGCCGAAAAGTTCGAGGTGCCGGTTAGCCCGGGCGTTTGATACCCGTTTGAGGCGCCCGTCTGGGTAATTTTGTGATCGGGCCGTCCGTCCAAACGTTTGAGATGGGTTTGAGGCCCCCGACCGTAGACGGGTTTGAGCGGGTGCTTGTGAATTGGTAGGCGGCAAACTTTCTTCACCGATGAAAGTTCTTGTGAACTCTTGTTCAAAAGATGACTCCTTTTTGCTTAGCACCTTTTATTGGATCTTGGCCGATTTCCTTCCAACTCTCGCAAATCAACGTGTCCTCAACTTGGCTATATGATCCTGTGCGGATGCGTTTCCGCCTCTTTTGTGCTTCGGCCTTCTAGATGAGCTCGTCGATAAACAACAATGGCCCCGCGGAAATGTCGACCTCTTCTTCTTCATCTTCACAATACAAGTCATCATCTGCATGCAACGAGTTGCCATGGTCGTCCTGAAGGAAATATGCCCTAGAGACAATAATAAAGTTGTTATTTTATATTTCCTAATTCATGCTAGAATTGTATTGATCGGAAACCTAAATACATGTATGAATACATAAACAAATCCCGTGTCCCTTGTAAGCCTCTACTAGACTAGCTCGTTGATCAAAGATGGTTAAGGTTTCCTAACCATAGACATGTGTTATCATTTGATAACGGGATCAAATCATTAGGAGAATGATGTGATGGACAAGACCCATCTGTTAGCTTAGCATATTGATCGTTTAGTTTATTGCTATTGCTTTCTTAATGTCAAATACATATTCCTTCGACTATGAGATTATGCAACTCCTGATACCGGAGGAATACCTTGTGTGTTGTCAAACGTCACAACGTAACTGGGTAATCATAAAGATGCTCTATAGGTATCTCCAAAGGTGTTTGTTGGGTTGGCATAGATCGAGATTAGGATTTGCCACTTCAAGTATTGGAGAGGTATCTCCGGCCCTCTCGGTAATACACATCATAAGTTTGCAAGCAAATGACTAAGGAGTTAGTCACGAGGTGATGTATTACGAAACAAGTAAAGAGACTTGACGGTAACGAGATTGAACTAGGTATGAAGATACCGACGGTCGAATCTCGGGCAAGTAACATACCGATGGACAAAGTGAATTACATATGTTGTCATAACGGTTCAACCGATAAAGATCTTCGTAGAATATGTAGGAGACAATATGGGCATCCAGGTTCCACTATTGGTTATTGACTGGAGAGGTGTCTTGGTCATGTCTACATAGTTCTCGAACCCATAGGGTCCGCACGCTTAACGTTCGATGACGATATAGTATTATATGAGTTGTGTGATTTTGTGACTGAATGTTGTTCGGAGTCCCGGATGAGATCACGGTCATGATGAGGAGTCTCCAAATGTTCGAGAGGTAAAGATTGATATATAGGACGATGGTATTCGGACACTGGAAGTGTTTCGGGGTTACGAGGTACTTATCGGGTCAACGGAAGGGGTTCCGGGCACCCCCGACAAAAGTTATGGGCCTCGTGGGCCAAGAGGGGAAACGCACCATCCACAAGAGGCTGGTGCGCCCCCCATATGGGTCGGACTAAGGAGGGGAAGGAAAGGGGAGAAGGGAAATAAAAGTGTGGATTAGGATTCCCACTTCCTTCCCTCTCCCCCCTCTTTCATTCTCCCTCGATTAAATATGGCAAGGGGGCGCCACTTGGGAGGACCCCAAGTAGGATTCGGCCTACTTGGGGCGTCTCCTGGTAGCCTCCCCTCTCCCTCGCACCTATATAAATGTGGGGGGTGGGGGTGCCCTAGCACACACCAGATCAATTGTTAGCCGTGTGCGGCGCCCCCCTCCACCGTTTACACCCCCGGTCATATTTTTGTAGTGCTTAGGCGAAGCCCTGCGGAGATCACTTTACCATCACCGTCACCACACCCTCGTGCTGGCAGAACTCATCTACTACCTGTCTTGCTAGATCAAGAAGGCGAGGGACGTCACCGAGCTGAACGTGGAGGTGTCGTACGTTCGGTACTAGATCGGTTGGATCGCGTAAAAAGTTCGACTACATCAACCATGTTGTGAAATGCTTCCGCTTACGGTCTATGAGGGTACGTGGACATACTCTTTCCCTCGTTGTTGTGCATCTCCATGGATAGATCATTGCGTGTGCGTAGAATTTTTTTTGTTTTCCATGCATCGATTCCCATCAGTCATATCAGAGCCAGGTCTATGCGTAGATGATATGCACAAGTAGAACACAAAGAGTTGTGGGCGGTGATAGTCATACTGCTTACCACCACCGTCTTATTTTGATTCAGCAGTATTGTGGGATGAAGCGGCCCGGACCAACCTTACATGTCCACGCAAATGAGACCGGTTCCATCGACTGACATGCAACTAATTTTGGATAAAGGTGGATGGCGGGTGTCTGTTTCTCCTAGTTTAGTTGAATCGAATTTGACTACGGCCGGTCCTTGAAGAATGTTAAAACAACAAACTTGATGAATCACCGTTGTTGTTTTATGCATAGGTAAGAACGGTTCTTGCTAGGAGCCCGTAGGAGCCACGTTAAACTTGCAACAATAAAGTAGAGGATGTCTAACTTGTTTTTACAAGGCATGTTGTGATGTGATATGGACAAGATATGATGTGATATATGTTGATGTATGAGATGATTATGTTTTGTAATATCGACAACCAGCAGGAGCCTTAGGGTTGTCTCTTTATTGTATGAAGTGCAAGTGACATGTGATTGCTTTACTTTATCACTATGCGTTAGCGATAGTTGTAGACGCAATAGTTGGCGTGACGTCCTCGACGCAACGATGCTACGATGGAGATCAAGGCGTCATGCCAGTGACGATGGAGATCATGACAATGGAGATCATGACAATGCTTTGAGATGGAGATAAAAAGCACAAGATGATGGCCATATCATGTCACATATTTTGATTGCATGTGATGTTTATCTTTTATGCATCTTATTTTGCTTAGAACGGCGGTAGCATTATAAGATGATCCCTTCACTTAATTTCAAGATAAAAGTGTTCTTCCTGAGTATGCACCCGTGCTACAGTTCATCGTTTCGAGACACCACGTGATGATCGGGTGTGATAGACTCTACGTTCACATACAACAGGTGTAGCACAGTTTTACACATGCAGAATACTTGGGTTAAACTTGACGAGCCTAGCATGTACAGACATGGTCTCGAAACACTGTAGACCGAAAGGTCGAACATGAGTCATATAGTAGATATGATCAACATAGAGATGTTCACCATTGATGACTACCCCATCTCACGTGATGATCGGACATGGGTTAGTTGATTTGGATCATGTATCACTTAAATAACTTGAGGGATGTTAAATTAAGTGGAAATTCATTAGTAGTTTGATTAATTGAACATAAATTGATCATGAACTTAGTCTTAATAAGTTTTTGCATATCTGTGTTGTAGATCAATAGCTCGCAATATAGCTTCCCTATTTTTGATATGTTTAATAGAGAAAAATAAGTTCAAAGATGATAGTAGCAATGTTGTGGACTAAGTCCGTGCACTACAAGAAATATGTCAACTTGTGACCCTCACTATTGGTCTCTGAAAGGTCATAGTTTTGCATTTGCGACCTTTTTGTGACCAAAACCAGAAGGTCAAAAGCTGACGGTCGTAAACTGAAATTATTGACCTTCTGTAAAAGGTCGTTGGTTCCACGACCAAATTTTTGGTCACTAGCAACCTCCCCAGGCCATGTAGGCATCCAGCGTGGCAAGCTGATGTGGCACAAGATTCAGCCTGGTCCAATTCGGTTTTCTACATGGGCCTAGCCCAACAATTCGGCCTTTTTAATGTATTTTTTCTATCAATTTTTGATCGGCTTCATGGGCCAAGCCCAACATTGCAGCCTTTTTATTTTCTAGGCCTTCGGCCTTTTTGCTTCCATTTCTTATTTGGGCCTTTTTAAAATCCATTTTGGACCAGGTGTGTTTTCTTTTGCTCATCCAATTAGGTCCCACTTGTCAGTTTTCTTTTGTTTCTTTCCACTAGTGAAATGGGACCAGATGTGTTGTTTAGGTGCCACACGTCAGTTCTCTATTTGTGCAACAACCAATAACTTGATTCAAACAGAGCCAATAACACATAAATTTTCAAACAACAACCAAATCATGGCAGGTAGTTTACAATCATGGCAGTACAATCAGCTATTGAAATATAGAATACAGCTAAATATTAACATGTCCAGATCCAGAGAGCTAAAACACATTGTTGGGTGCGAGTTTTCTTTAGGATTCTACTCCTGTAGTTCCTTGTACATCAACTTTTGACGAATTAAGGCCAAAATCTGCGAGTTATAAATCAAAAAAGTTAGGAATATAATCAAGTGAAGCCATGCATATAACATTCTCCTAACAATGAAAAATAGTTGCAGAATTTGAGATCTAATAAGAAACCATGCATATAGCATTCTCGTAACAGCAAGACTGAGATATATTTGGGAAGGGAAAATGACAAGTATCAACCTAGTGCAAGATAACACAACAACTATGTCAAAGTTATTCAGATTTCCTGATGTGTGTGTCACATTATACATGCATCAAGCATCAGGTGACCAAGCAAACTATTCTGGAATAGATACAAAACAAGCATGTATTGACCATCCTACTGGTAGCAAGTACATAAAGGTAATCACTTAACAAGCAGCGCAAACATGAACGAGTCACATAACTAAGTACAATCCAATATCCCAGCTGAGAGCGAACATGTATTTGTCATTTCAGGATTTCAATACATGCACGACAGAGAGTGGTGCTCTGTTCTTACCATGGCACAAGCGAGAGATGTCCCCGACGATGCCCTGCTTCTCCAGTTCGCACTAAGGCTCAACCAGCTCCGCGGTGTGGATGATGCCCCCTCCTTCCTCCATCCAGAAGGCAGGCCACGGACTAGGAAGCCCTGCATATTACAGTTTGCACAAGTTGGGAGAAATACAAGGAACTGGTATCAAGCAGAGCACACGTTGAGAGAAAGTTACGGTCCAGGAGCCGACCTTCCAAGGGAGTAGCATGATGCGTCGTCACGGTGCCTTCATCTGGAGTTGCAGGCCGGAGCTGTGAGCTACTGCTTTGCTTCCCCACATAGCACGCCTAGGTTCTCCTAACATACCAACCCAAAAGACAAAAACATGATTAGGGAGCTGGTACATCAGAAAAGAAATCGATGCACGAATGACATACACAACTAAAAAAATAAAATCAGTATTTCACATATTATTAGAATTGCATATTAGATGTCTGCAAGATAAGTGTTGCTTCATATAAGATGTTTAGTGATTTAACAATCAGTATGCTGCAGGAAATTTTGTTTGCCATGTCACCCAATGTATACTATCAAAAATAGAAATTATTCACTGTTAATGCACTTGAGCTATAAGATAACCGACTAATGTTCTGTCCCATTGAGATGATTTTAGCCCTTCACATGATGGTTCACTGTTATCCATGTTAGCACATCAGGCTTGGAGCTTACGTATATAACAAGAAAAGTAGATTAAGCAATGCATCCAGATAACACAAGGAGGCAAGCACTAGTAAATCTTGACTCTCGTGCCACTACATGTACATAACAAGTATTTGACACATTCCTGGAAGCATGCAAATACAGGCAATATTATTTGTCTAATGAAATACATGACATATTCTCCTTGCGTATTCTCCAATTAAACACTTGACGGTGGCCAGAGCGAAACAAACAAAGGGAGAGACAAGTCTTCACCTTGCAACAAGGGGACTCATACCCAGCCAAATCGGAACAAATTGAACCCGCAGCAGCAACTTCTATATAAAACATTTGCTCAAAACGATGCTCAAGAGGAAGACACACTTTCTCAACATCGCATTCCAATCATATAGACCAAATTGCAAAAATAAGATCAGTGGATAAAATCGTAGTCTAGATCACGCCGCAAAAAACATCAAAATCATAGAACATATAGGTTCCATCATGATTTTAAGAAACATTGCGCTAGAGAAGTAGGCTTGCAATGCAAACTTTCTGCAAATGGTTGCAAAACAAACCACCAACAATCAGAAGAATGAGCATGTTAGTTAGACTGTATGTGCCTACACACACAAAATTCAAAACTATAACTAAGGCGAGAGGGGAAAGATATGGGGGCAGTAAGTGTCGACGAAGGACTCGACCATCTCCCTCCGCTCCTCCTTAGTCTTCCTCACCCGTGGCTTATTCTCCTGCGCGTGCACGCAACACTGCCCCATTCCTTCAGACAACCAGACAAGATGTGCACAATTGCCGTATTGCTATTCAACATACAAAAGATGCCTGCCAGGAAGACGAAATCAAATGAATAAGAACCCCACATAAACAAAGAGGCTGAACAATGATTCTACAAAGTATTACCTCCGGTCATAAATAAGTGAACTAAAACCAAATCACTTATTTATTAATAGAGGGAGTGATATTCAACTTCTGTAGTCAAAGGAGACCCGTAAACTCATTGCACACAGTTGCAAAAGCACATTATGCAATAGTAATACAGCGTCAGTGTGGGTG
Source organism: Triticum dicoccoides (assembly GCF_002162155.2). Lineage (NCBI taxonomy): Eukaryota > Viridiplantae > Streptophyta > Magnoliopsida > Poales > Poaceae > Triticum > Triticum dicoccoides. The sequence goes on along the minus strand of NC_041392.1, from coordinate 628,958,765 downwards.
TGTGTGTGCTGCGGTTACCTACAGATCCTACTAAGCGAAGCCGGCAGTCAGGTTGTTGGTTTGGTACTTGTCGAACTAACAATCTATGGATTTTGTAGTCTAAATGAGATGTTATTGTTGCTGAAGTGCGTGAAACAAGCAGAAAGCCTGACGAGGTAATACATCGGCTTCAATGGTTCATACTAGCTGCTTCAGAACAAGTGATGCCTCTTTACTTGTTTCTGTGTAGTTAGATGACTTGCAATAGCTTTGCTAGATTGTTGTTTCTACCTAGAGATCCGTACACAGGTTTGGATCCCATATAGTAAAACATGCATGTACTAACTTGACATCTAATAGAAAACCTGCATTTTTTAATTTCTTCTGATAGTTTTCGTTTCAAAAGCGTTGCTTCAAGTATGTTTTGCTGTACAGATGTACGCCATGCTAGAGCGGATAAGCCCAAGGACAAGGAAGCTCGAACTGTTTGCTAGAATGCATAACACGCATACAGTCAGACCAAGAAGGAAAACAAGCATATGAGATGGGAGGGGGTGGTTACCATCCTAGCGCGCTCGCCCTTCTCCTAGATGGCGTCATCCTTGAGCACCCTCTCCATCTGCTCAACCACAGAGACGGCGAGAACATATCAGGAAGACGTCGCGCTGATCCAGCCACGGAGAAGAGAACTGACTGGGGGCGGTCGGGCGGAGTACCTCGGGGACGGACGACGGGGCTGACGCAGGGGAGAGGGAGAGGGCGGGTGGATCTCGTCGGGGTCCACCGCGCACTCTGCGAGGATCCGGCAATGCAGCAGCACGTCGTCGGCCTTGTTCACGTTGAGGTCGGGGAGGTACACGTCGACGAGGACCACCGCCCTGGCCTCCTCCGGCCCCCTCGCGACACCATCGCTCGCCCGCCACTTGGCCAAGCCCCGCGGGTAGAGGCCCGCGCACCCGCCCACGTCGTCGGGGAGCAGCGCAAGGGGCGCGGCCCCGTAGGCGGAGAGGGAGCAGGGGCACGAGTGGGCAGAGGGATCCGGAGGCGGGTGGCGCATGGCCGTGACGTCGTGGCTGCGGCGGGGGAGGGAACTCTGGCAACGGAGGACGGGGCGGCGGCGGAGGACGGGACGCTTGGATTAGATCTGGATCGGGGAGAAGTGCGGAGTGGATTTTGAGAGCGCCGATGGGTGGGTGAGAGCGCCAGCGGAGCCCGGGAGCGAGGTTTGCCGGTGGGTGAGAGAGACGTCGTCGTCGATCTGGATCGGGGAGAAGGGGAAAGAGAGGCGGCGGCGGGTGTGTTCTCAGGGAGAGGGGGAGAGAGAGGCGGCCGCGGGCTGCTAGGGTTTGGATTGGGCTGTTGAGAGGTGGACAGTTTACATCGACTACAATGGACGGTTCAGATCAGCTACAGTAGGGGTGATCCGTGGGAAGAGTCCTGATTGGCTGAGAAAATCTATGATTTAAAATAGTTTCCTAGTAATAAAAATAGAGGGGTTTTGGAAAGCAGCTATCAAAATATTCTGAAAAAGGGAACTCGCAAATTTTCGCTCAAGTTAGACTAGATTTTATGGGTGATCACCAACTTGTATGCATTTCTGATATTTCTAGCTATTTTTAATCATTTTTCAGTGCCCGAAATGAGGTTTTTTTGTGAAGAACCTACGAAAGAATTGTTGCAAAATTGAACCAAATCATTTTTCTAATATACTAGGCCATATTTAATGCACAATTGATCAAATGGTTGGGTGTCAAAAGTTTTGAGCCACCTCTGGTTAAAAAGACCAATTTTCACCGATTTAGTAGAAAACAGGTCAAATTTGAACTGCAGCTACCTCATAGTTTTCTCTTTATTTTTTCCAAAAATCATTTATAGGTAAAAAAGTATCTATTTAATCAGATAAACACCAAAAAAACTCCAATATTCAACAACTAGCTAGGAACGGTCATGCCCGCCGTTTTGACCGCATTTTGAAACGGGCATAAAAAATTCAAAAAAATCAAAAAATTGGGAAACCTTCGCATTGTGTCACTATATATGACCAAGTTTCCAGGAAAAATAATAAATTTGTAATATGGCAATTATTTTATAAAAGTGTTCTCAGAAATGAGCTATCACGCGTGAAGATTCAGGGCTTTCAAGCCAAATGATCAATCTTATGGCCACATTCATGGCATAGTTTGTTCAAATGATCTCATATTGTGCACAAGGGTGCATGTTGGAATGGCAAACAATGTTGCCTAAGGAAGTTTTCATTTTCTTTGGACGAAAAAACCATTTTCCATTTTTGAGTGCCCAAAAGGAGGTTTTTTTGTGAAGGACCTCCCAAATAATTGTTGCAAAATTGTACCAAATCATTTTTATAAAATACTAGGCCATATTTAATGCACAATTGACCAAATGGTTGGGTGTAAAAAGTTTTGATCCACCTCTCGTGAAAAAGGCAAATTTTCGCCGATTTAGTTGGAAGTGGGTCAAATTTGAACTGTAGCTGCCTTGTAGTTTGCTCTTTATTTAAAAAAAATCATTTCTAGGTACATAAGTATCTATTTAATCAGAGAAACACCAAAAAAAAATTCCAAGATTCAATCACTAGCTAGGAACGGTCATTCCCGCCGTTTTGACCCCATTTTGAAACGGGCATAAAAAATTAAAAAAAATTCAAAAAATTGGAAAACCTTCGCATTGTGTCATTATATATGACCAAGTTACCAGGAAAAATAATAAACTTGTAATGCGGTAAATTTTAAAAAAAAGTGTTTTCAGATATGAGCTATCATGCGTGAAGATTCATGGCTTTCAAGCCAAATGATCAATCCTATGGCCACATTAATGGCATAGTTTGTTCAAATGATCTCATATTGTGCACAAAGGTGCATTTTGGAATGGCAAACAATATTTCCTAAGGAAGTTTTCATTTTCTTTGGACGAAAAAACATTTTCCATTTTTCGAGTGCCCAAAAGGAGGTTTTTTTGTGAAGGACCTCCCAAATAATTGTTGCAAAATTGGACCAAATCAATTTTCTAAAATACTAGGACATATTTAATGCACAATTGACAAAATGGTTGGGTGTAAAAAGTTTTGATCCACGTCTCGTGAAAAAGACAAATTTCTGCCGATTCAGTTGGAAGCGGGTCAAATTTGAACTGCAGCTGCCTCATAGTTTGCTAATTTTTTTTTCCAAAAATCATTTCTAGTTACATAAGTACCTATTTAATCATAAATACATGGTTTGGTGGCGATACATCGAGGTTTGGGCGGTGGCCGAGGGCCCCAACTCTAGAGCGCGTAAACTTGCATGCCCACCGCGTGGTCACCGCGTGACCGTGGCGTTGCCATGTGTTCTGGGTGTCCTAGGCATGTCTAGTGGGTTGGGCACTCCCTAGGTAGGTTGTAGGAAGAAAATTACAACATAAGATTCTCACGAGGAGACCGATTGATGCTCAAACATGAATTAGCAGCCAAGTGTTTGATTAGCGGTACAGGAAATGTACATGGCTAATGGGCGTGAGTTTTGGGTGAGGATGATCAGTTACTAAGAAGACCGTCTTCACAAATTTTCAGCTCAAAAGGAGGAGCCTAGGTGGTACTTGCTTTGCAAAGTACCACACTGGACATAAATACGAATGTTGAAGCTGGGCTCAAAATAATGAATGGATTGAGCTGGCATTTGGTGTAGGATGGTTATTTGGGCATAGGAAAGCACTGTAGAAAATGGATACTATTTAGACATGCCAAAGTGGTACTTCCTTCACAAAGTGCTGCTGTGAATAGAATAGGAAAATGAATATTGTTGAATTATTTTTGAACTAGGCAAGGAAGGTTTTTGACATATTTGATGAAGATATGATCCAAACAATTTATGAGAATTTTTTGGGAATTTTTGGAATAACAAAAATATAGGTTGCTTCACAACCTAGGGCAAAAATTGACACATGGACATGACACATAGGTAAAACTGATGAGATGGCGCCTAGTCATCACAACCCACCACAATTTACAAGGCTATGACCATCTATATTGGTCGTTAACAACTAGAAATAAGGCAGCGGACTAGTGCTGTTTGCTTTATGACCATTTCGTGTAAGGAACTTACGACCTTTCTGACCAAAATGGTCGCAATGGTTTAGGGTTTGGAGCCCCCCGAACAGCTTTTGACCAATTGGTCTCAAATGGTCATAGATGTATGACCAATTCTTCTAGGGTCACTGACAGAAGGTCACTAGTTGACATATTTCTTGTAGTGGTGATCTGAGTATTATCCTCGTTGCTGCACAGAAGAATTATGTCCTTGGTGCACCGCTAGGTGACAAACCTATTGCAAGAGCAGATGCAGACGTTATGAATGATTGGCAAGCTCGATATGAGGACTACTTAATAGTTTAGTGTGCCATGCTTTATGGATTAGAACCAGGACTTAAAAAATGTTTTGAACGCCACAGAGCATACGAGATGTTCCAAGAGCTGAAATTGGTATTTCAGACTCATGCATGTGTCGAGAGGTATGAGACCTCTGACAAGTACTTTGCCTACAAGATGGAGGAGAATATCTCAACCAGTGAGCATGTGCTCAGAATGTCTGGTTACTACAATCACTTGAATCAAGTGGATGTTAATCTTCTAGATAAAATAGTGATTGACAAACTTCTCTAGTCACTATCACCAAGCTACTAGAACTTCGTGATGAACTATAATATGAAAGGGATGACGAAAATGATTCCCGAGCTCTTCGTGATGTTGAAATCGGCGATGGTAGAAATCAAGAAAGAGATCAAGTGTTAATGATTAACAAGACCACTAGTTTCAAGAAAAAGGGCAAGGGAAAGAGAGGGAACTTCAAGAGGAATGGCAAGCAAGTTGCCACTCCCATGAAGAAGCCCAAAGCTAGACCCAAGCCTGAAACTGAGTGCCTCTACTGCAAAGGAAATGGTCACTAGAAACGGAACTGCCACAAATACTTGGCGGATAAGAAGGATGACAAAGTGAACAAAGGTATATTTGATATACATGTTATTGATGTGTACCTTACTAGTATTAATAGTAGCCCCAGGGTATTTGATACCGGTTCAGTTGCTAAGATTAGTAACTCGAAACAGGAGTTGCAGAATAAACATAGACTAGCTAAGGGCGAGGTGACGATGTTTATTGGAAGTGATTTCAAGGTTGATACGATCACCATCGCACACTCCCTCTACCTTCAGGATTAGTGTTGAACCTAAATAAATGTTATTTGCTGTTTGCGTTGAGCATGAATGTTATTTGATCATGTTTATTGCAATAAGGTTACTTATTTAAGTCGAAGAATAATTATTATTCCATGTACATGAATAAAACTGATGTGGCTTGAACTACGTCGGTATTTCCCCAAAGTGGAAGGGATGATGCAGCACAACTACAGTAGGTATTTCCCTCGGTGATGAGACCAAACTTATCGAACCAGTAGGAGAACCATGCAACACTACGTGAATGGTACCTGCACACAAAGAACAAATACTTGCAACCCGACGTAAAAGAGGGGTTGTCAATCCCTCTCGGGTAAAAGATAGGTAAAAAATGTAGTAGATTGGATAAATAGATCTCGCGGGAACGCGAGACAAAATAAATGAATAAGAATTACAACAAGGTATTTTGGGGGTTTTGGATTAATAGATCTTAAAATAAAAGCAAATAAAAATAGATCTTGAAGGCAAATATAATAAAGAAGAGACCTGGGGGCCGTAGATTGCACTAGTGGCTTCTCTCGAGAAAAATAGCGTACGGTGGGTAAACAAATTATTATTGGGTAATTGATAGAAATTCAAATAATCATGACGATATCCAGGAAATGATCATTATATAGGCATCACGTCCAAGATTAGTAGACTGACTCCTGCCTGCATCTACTAATATTACTCCACACATCGACCACTATCCAGCATGCATCTAGTGTATTAAGTTCATGGAGAAACGGAGTAATGCAATAAGAACGATGACAGGATGTAGACAAGATCTATTCATATAGAAATAGACCCTATCTTGTTATCCTTAATAGCAACGATACATACATGTCGTTTCCCCTTCTATCACTGGGATCGAGCGCCGTAAGATCGAACCCATCACAAAGCACCTTTTCCCAAGGCAAGAAAAATCGATCTAGTCGACCTAACTAAACCAAATATTCGAAGAAGAAATACGACACTATAAGTAATCATGCATATAAGAGATCAAAAGACTCAACTAACTTTCATTGATAAAAACATAGATCTGATCATAAACTCAAAGTTCATCGGATCCCAACAAACACACCGCAAAAAGAGTTGCATCAAATAGATGTCCAAGAGACCATTGCACTGAGTATCAAGAGAGAGAGAGAGAGAGAGAGGAAGCCATCTAGCTACTAACTACGGACCCGCAGGTCTACAATGAACTACTCATGCATCATCGAAGAGGCACCAATGAGGATGATGAACCCCTCTGTGATGGTGTCTAGATTGGATCTATGGTTTCTGGAACTTGTGGAGGCTCCAATTGATTTTCGTCGACTCATCTAAGGTTTCTAGAATATTGGGGTATTTATAGAACAAAGAGGCAGTGCAGGAGGCCATCGAGGTGGGCACAACCCACCAGGACACGTGGGCCCCCATGTGGGTTGTGCCCCCCTCGGGGTACACCTCTAGTACTTCTTTGGCCCAACCTGTGTCTTCTGGCCTAGAAAAATTCTCCAAAAAGTTTCACTACGTTTGGACACCGTTTGGTTTTCTACAAATAAAAAAGAAGCCAAAAACAGCAACTGACACTTGGCACTATGTCAATAGGTTAGTCCCAAAAATAATATAAAGTTTGTGACGCCCCCGATTTGACCGTACACTAATCATATAGGCAAATGTGTACGATCAAGATCAAGGAATCACGGGAAGATATCACAACATAACTCTAGAAACAAATTAAAATAATACAAGCTTTATATTACAAACCAGGGGCCTCGAGGGCTCGAATACAAGAGCTCGATCATAGACGAGTCACCGGAAGCAACAATATCTGAGTACAAACATAAGTTAAACAAGTTTTCCTTAAGAAGGCTAGCACAAAAGTAGCAACGATCGAAAAGGCAAGGCCTCCTGCCTGGCACCTACTAACTACTCCTCAAAGCCGAACTCCATGTAGAATCATCCACGGGATCCTCTGGCTCCTAGACTCCATCATATGATCACAATAACCGGGAAAGGGGGGAAAAGAAGTAGCAAAGCAACCGTGAGTACTCATCCAAAGTACTCGCAAGCAAGGATCTACACTACATATGCATTGGTATCAATGAAAAGGGTAGTATCTGTGGACTGAACTGCAGAATGCCAGAAAGAGGGGGATAGCTAGTCCTATCGAAGACTACGCTTCTGGCAGCCTCCATCTTGAAGCAGTAGAAGAGAGTAGATGGTAAGTTAACCAAGTATCATCGCATAGCATAATCCTACCCGGCGATCCTCTCCTCGTCGCCCCATGAGAGAGCGATCACCGGGTTGTATCTGGCACTTGGAAGGGTGTATTTTATTAAGTATCTGGTTCTAGTTGTCATAAGGTCAAGGTACAACTCTGGGTCATCCTTTTACCGAGGGACACGCCTATTCGAATAGATCAACTTCCCTGCAAGGGTGCACCACATAACCCAACACGCTCGATCCCATTTGGCCGAACACACTTTCCTGGGTCATGCCAAGCCTCGGAAGATCAACACGTCGTAGCCCTACCTAGGCACAACAGAGAGGTCAGCACGTCGGTCTAAATCCTATGCACGCAGGGGTCTGGGCCCATCGCCCATTGCACACCTGTACGTTGCGTACGCGACCGATGAGCAGACCTAGCAACCTCCATTACAAAGGAGTTGCATTACGCGGTCCAACCCAGTGCGCGCCGCTCAGTCACTGACGTCAAGAAGGCTTCGGCTGATACCACGACGTCGAGTGCCCATAACTGTTCCCGCATAGTTGGTTAGTGCGTATAGGCCAGTGCTACCTCTTGAGCACTGCGTTGGTTTTCCCTTGAAGAGGAAAGGGTGATGCAGCAAAGTAGCATAAGTATTTCCCTCAGTTTTTTAGAACCAATGTATCAATCCAGTAGGAGACTACACGCAAGTCACCTCGCACCTACATAAACAAATAAGAACCTCGCAACCAACGCGATAAAGGGGTTGTCAATCCCTTCATGGTCACTTACGAGAGTGAGATCTGATACAGATAATAAGATAACTATTTTTGGTATTTTTATGATATAGATTGAAAGTAAAGATTGCAAAATAAAATAGATGGGAAACTTATATGATAGAAGACAGACCCAGGGGCCATAGGTTTCACTAGTGGCTTCTCTCAAGAAAGCATAAGTATTACGGTGGGTAAACAAATTACTATTGAGCAATTGATAGAAAAGTGCATAATTATGAGAATATCTAGGCATGATCATGTATATAGGCATCACATCCGCGACAAGTAGACCGAAATAATTCTGCATCTACTACTATTACTCCACACATCGACCGCTATCCAACATGCATCTAGAGTATTAAGTTCATAAGAACAGAGTAACGCATTAGGCAAGATGACATGATGTAGAGGGATAAACTCAAGCAATATGATATAAACCCCATCTTTTTATCCTCGATGGCAACAATACGATACGTGCCTTGTTGCCCCTGCTGCCACTGGGAAAGGACATCGCAAGATTGAACCCAAAGCTAAACACTTCTCCCATTGCAAGAAAGATCAATCTAGTAGGCCAAACCAAACTGATAATTCAAAGAGACTTGCAAAGATAACAAATCATACATAAAAGATTTCAGAGAAGAATCAAATATTGTTCATAGATAAACTTGATCATAAACCCACAATTCATCAGATCTCGACAAACACACCGCAAAAAGAATTACATCGAATAGATCTCCAAGAAGATCGAGGGGAACTTTGTATTGCGATCCAAAGAGAGAGAAGAAGCCACCTAGCTAATAACTATGGACCCGAAGGTCTGTGGTAAACTACTCACACATCATCGGAGAGGCTATGGTGTTGATGTAGAAGCCCTTCGTGATCGATTCCCCCTCCGGCGGAGCTCTGGAAAAGGCCCCAAGATGGGATCTCTTGGGTACAGAAGGTTGCAGTGGTGGAAATAGGGTTTCGTGGTGCTCCTGGATGTTTTTGGGGTATATGGATATATATATATATATATATATATATATATATATATATATATATATATATATATATATATATATATATAGGAGGAGGAAGTACGTCGGTGGAGCTGTGAGGGGCCCACGAGGGTGGGGGCACGCCCAGGGGGGCAGGCGCGCCTCCCTGCCTTGTGGTCTCCTTGCTCCTTTCTTGACGTCTACTCCAAGTCCCCTGGATCACATTTGTTCCAAAAATAACTCTCCCGAAGGTTTCATTACGTTTGGATTCCGTTTGATATTCCTTTTCCGCAAAACACTGAAATAGGCAAAAAACATCAATTTGCACTGGGCCTTGGGTTAGTAGGTTAGTCCCAAAAATAATATAAAAGTGTATAATAAAGCCCATTAAACAACCAAAACAGATAATTTAATAGCATGGAATAATCAAAAATTATAGATATGTTGGAAACGTATGAAGCATCCCCAAGCTTAATTCCTGCTCGTCCTCGAGTAGGTAAATGATAAAAATAATTTTTTTGATGTGGAATGCTACCTAGCATAATTCTAAATGTAATTTTCTTTATTGTGGCATGTATATTCAGATCTGAGAGATTCAAGACAAAAGTTTAATAGTGACATAAAAATAATAATACTTCAAGCATACTAACTAAGCAATGATGTCTTCTCAAAATAACATGGCCAAAGAAAGTTCATCCCTACAAATTCATAAAGTTTGGTCATGCTCCATTTTCGTCACACAAGAATGCTCTCATCATGCACAACCCCGATGACAAGCCAAGCAATTGTTTCATACTTTAGTAATCTCAAACTTTTTCAATTTTCACGCAATACATGAGCGTGAGCCATGGATATAGCAATATGGGTGGAATAGAATATGATGATGGGGGTTATGTGGAGAAGAAAAAAAAGGATAAAGTCTCACATCGACGCGGCTAATCAATGGCCTAGGGAGATGCCCATCAATTGATGTCAATGCAAGGAGTAGGGATTGCCATGCAACGGATGCACTAGAGCTATAAATGTATGAAGGCTCAACAAAAGAAACTAAGTGGGTGTGCATCCAACTTGCTTGCTCACGAAGACCTAGGGAATTTGAGGAAGCCCATTGTTGGAATATACAAGCCAAGTTCTATAATGAAAAATTCCCACTGGAATATGAAAATGACAAAACAAGAGACTCTCTATCATAAAGATCATGGTGCTACTTTTAAACACAAGTGTGAAAAAAGGATATTAGCATTGTCCCTTTTTATTTCTATTTTTGGCCTTTTTTTATTTGGCATTTCCCCTTTTTTTATTTGGGACAATGCTCTATTAATGATGATCATCACACTTCTATTTATTTACAACTCAATGATTACAACTCGATACTAGAACAAAATATGACTCTATATGAATGCCTCCGGCGGTGTACCGGGAAGGGCAATGAATCAAGAGTGACATGTATGATAAATTATGCATGGTGTCTTTGCCACAAATACGATGTCAACTACATGATCATGCAAGGCAATATGACAATGATGAAGCGTGTCATAAATGAAATAGTTGAAAGTTGCATGGCAATATATCTCGGAATGGCTATGGAAATGCCATAATAGGTAGGTATGGTGGTTGTTTTGAGGAAGATATAAGGAGGTTTATATGTGATAGAGCATATCATATCACGGGGTTTGGATGCACTGGCGAAGTTTGCACCAACTCTCAAGGTGAGAAAGGGCAATGCACGGTACCGAAGAGGCTAGCAATGATGGAAAGGTGAGAGTGCGTATAATCCATGGACTCAACATTAGTCATAAAGAACTCACATACTTATTGAAAAAATCTACAAGTCATCAAAAACCAAGCATTACGCGCATGCTCCTAGGGGGATAGATTGGTAGGAAAAGACCAGCGCTCGTCCCTGACTGCCACTCATAAGGAAGACAATCAAAGAACACCTCATGTTTCAAATTTGTTACACAACGGTTACCATACGTGCATGCTATGGGACTTGCAATCTTCAACACAAGTATTTCTCAAATTCACAACTACTCAACTAGCACAACTCTAATATCACCATCCTTATATCTCAAAACAATTATCAAGTATCAAACTTCTCATAGTATTCAATGCACCTTTTTATGAAAGTTTTTATTATACCAATCTTGGATGCCTATCATATTAGGACCAATTTTATAGCCAAAGCAAATTACCATGTTGTTCTTAAAGGACTCTCAAAATAAATTAAGTGAAGCATGAGAGATCAATAATTTCTATAAAATAAAACCACCACCGTGCTCTAAAAGATATAAGTGAAGTACTAGAGCAAAATTATTTAGCTCTAAAGATATAAGTGAAGCACATAGAGTGTTCTAATAAATTCCGACTCATGCGTGTCTCTCCCAAAAGGTGTGTACAGCAAGGATTATTTTGGTAAAATAAAAATCAAAGACTCAAATCATACAAGACGCTCCAAGCAAAACACATATCATGTGGTGAATAAAAATATAGCCTCAAGTAAAGTTACCGATGGACGAAGACGAAAGAGGGGATGCCTTCCGGGGCATCCCCAATCTTAGGCTTTTGGTTGCCCTTGAATTTTACCTTGGGGTGACTTGGGAATCCCCAAGCTTAGGCTCTTTCCACTCCTTATTCCATAATCCATCAAATCTTTACCCAAAACTTGAAAATTTCACAACACAAAACTCAACAGAAAATCTCATGAGCTCCGTTAGTATAAGAAAACAAACCACCACTTAAGGTACCGTAATTAAATCATTCTTTATTTATATTGGTGTTAAACCTACTGTATTCCAACTTCTCTATGGTTCATACCCTCTGATACTAGCCACAGATTCATCAAAATAAGCAAACAACACACAAAAACAGAATCTGTCAAAAACATAACAGTCTGTAATAATCTGTAGGTTTCGAATACTTAGGTAACCAAAAAAATTCTGAAATAAATTGGTGGACATTAATAATTTTTCTATTAACCATCTTCAAAAATAATCAACCTAATCGCACTCTCCAGTAAAAAATGCCAGCAAATCTCGTGAGCGCTAAAGTTTCTGTTTTTTACAGCAAGATCGCAAAAACTTCCCCCAAGTCTTCCCAAAGATTCTACTTGGAAAAAACACTAATTAAAAGCATAAAACCACATCTAAACAGAGTCTAGATGAATTATTTATTACTAAACAGAAGCAAAAATCAAGAAAAAAATAAAATTGGGTTTCCTCCCAACAAGCGCTATCGTTCAACGCCCCTAGCTAGGCATAAAAGCAAGAATAGATCTAGGTATTATCATCTTTGGTAGGCAATTCTTCAATAGAACACTTATAACACTTGGGAGTTTCCTTATTTCTATTAATGATCAAACTCCTAGGCAATAAATCAATAAATTCATTTGTAGCAAAATGTTCCTTAATGATATTGAAGAAGTTGGGGTGAACACCTATTGATTTGAGATCCGCATTTTCCTTACTAGAATATTCACCCTTATTTTTAGGAACATACATTAATTTGGCAATCTTGGTAGTAGGAGGATTTGGAGTATTTTTAACAGATGAAAAGGCAGACCCTAAATTAGTAATAATATCCTCAAGTTTACCAATTCTTGTGGAATCTTGATCTATTCTTTCGTTAACTATAGGTTCCTTTTCTTTTAAAAAATTCAGAGTAACCCCTACCTTAGATCCATATTGGGTGATTTGGTTGTGGATCTTTTTATCCAGATTATCAATCAACTCCATAGAGGCAACTTTATTTTCAATAATTTCAAGCCTTTGCATCACATGTTCCAAAGTTAAAATAGTTCCATTAACCAAAAGAGGTGGTGGGCCAAACAAATCTATCATAGAATTATAAGAATCAAAAGTATGGCTACCCAAATTCCCTCCGGTAATGGTATCAAGAATATATCTGTTCCAAGGAGTGATGCCTACATAAAAATTGCGAAGAAGAACGGAAGTGGATTGCTTCCTAGTATATCTATTCTGAGCATTGCAAATTCTATGCCAAGCATCTTTTAGGTTTTCTCCCTCCCTTTGTTTAAAATTAAGAACTTCATGATCGGGAGTACTAACAATGATAGAAGAATTATCCATGATGACACACGGCGACACAAGAAGCAGGCGAAAAACAGGCGAACGGAAAAAGAGAGCGAATAAAACGGCAAGGGTGGAGTGGGGGAGAGGAAAACGAGAGGCAAATGGCAAATAATGTAATGTGAGGGATAAGAGTTTGTGATAAGTACTTGGTATGTCTTGACTTGTGTCTAGATATCCCCGGCAACGGTGCCAGAAATCCTTCTTGCTACCTCTTGAGCACTACATTGGTTTTCCCTTGAAGAGGAAAGGGTGATGCAGCAAAGTAGCGTAAGTATTTCCCCCAGTTTTTGAGAACCAAGGTATCAATCCATTAGGAGACTACACGCAAGTCACCTCGCACCTACACAAACAAATAAGAACCTCGCAACCAACGCGATAAAGGGGTTGTCAATCCCTTCACAGTCACTTATGAGAGTGAGATCTGATAGAGATAATAAGATCAATATTTTTGGTATTTTTATGATATAGATTGAAAGTAAAGATTGCAAAATAAAATAGATGGGAAAACTTATATGATAGAAGATAGACTCGGTGGCCATAGGTTTCACTAGTGGCGTCTCTCAAGATAGCATAAGTATTACGGTGGGTAAACAAATTACTATCGAGCAATTGATAGAGAAGTGCATAATTATGAGAATATCTAGGCATGATCATGTATATAGGCATCACGTCCGCGACAAGTAGACCGAAACAATTCTGCATCTACTACTATTACTCCACACATCGACCACTATCCAACATGCATCTAGAGTATTAAGTTCATAAGAACAGAGTAACACATTAGGCAAGATGACATGATGTAGAGGGATAAACTCAAGCAATATGATATAAACCCCATCTTTTTATCCTCGATAGCAACAATACAATACGTGCCTTGCTGCCCCTGCTGTCACTGGGAAAGGACACCACAAGATTGAACCCAAAGCTAAGCACTTCTCCCATTGCAAGAAAGATCAATCTAGTAGGCCAAACCAAACTGATAATTCGAAGAGACTTGCAAAGATAACAAATCATACATAAAAGATTTCAGAGAAGAATCAAATATTGTTCATAGATAAACTTGATCATAAACCCACAATTCATCGGATCTCAACAAACACACCGCAAAAAGAATTACATCAAATAGATCTCCAAGAAGATTGAGGAGAACTTTGTATTGAGATCCAAAGAGAGAGAAGAGGCCATCTAGCTAATAACTATGGACCCGAAGGTCTATGGTAAACTACTCACACATTATCGGAGAGGCTATGGTGTTGATGTAGAAGCCCTCCCTGAGTGATTCCCCCTCTGGCGGAGCTCCGGAAAAGGCCCCAAGATGGGATCTCTTGGGTAAAGAAGGTTGCTGCGGTGGAAATAGGGTTTTGTGGTGCTCCTGGATGTTTTTGGGGTATATGGATATATATAGGAGGAAGAAGTAGGTCGGTGGTGTTGGGGAACGTAGTAATTTCAAAAAAATTCCTACGCACACGCAAGATCATGGTGATGCATAGCAACGAGAGGGGAGAGTGTTGTCTATGTACCCTCGTAGACCGGCAACGAAAGCGTTGACACAACGTAGAGGAAGTAGTCGTGCGTCTTCCCGATACGACCGATCCAAGTACCAAACGTACGACACCTCCGAGTTCTGCACACGTTCAACTCGGTGACGTCCCTCGAACTTCGATCCAGCTGAGTGTTGAGGGAGAGTTTCATCAGCACGACGGCGTGATGACGGTGATGATGTTCTACCGACGCAGGGCTTCGCCTAAGCACCGCTACGATATGACCGAGGTGGAATATGGTGGAAGGGGGCACCGCACACGGCTAAGGAATGATCACGAAGATCAACTTGTGTGTCATGGGGTGACCCCCAGCCCCCGTATATAAAGGAGGGAGGGGGGAGGTGCGGCCGGCCCCTAGGGGTGCGCTTGGAGGAGTCCTACTCCCACCGTAAGTAGGACTCCCCCCTCTTGCCTTGTTGCAGAAGGAAAGGGGAAGGGGAAAAGAGGAAAGGGGGGCGCCGCCCCCTTCCTTGTCCTGTTCGGACTAGGGGGGAGGGGGCACGCGGCCTGCCCTGGCCGGCCCTTCTCTTCTCCCTTAGGGCCCATGTAGGCCCATTAACCCCCCCCCCCCCCCGGGGGGGGGGTCCGTTAACCCCCCGGTACTCCGGTAAAATCCCGATTTCACCTGGAACGATCCCGATATCCAAATATAGGCTTCCAATATATCAATCTTTATGTCTCAACCATTTGGAGACTCCTCGTCATGTCCGTGATCACATCCGAGACTCCAAACAACCTTCGCTACATCAAAACACAAAAACCCTAATTACGATCGTCACCGAACTTTAAGCGTGCGGACCCTACGGGTTCGAGAACTATGTAGACATGACCGAGACACGTCTCCGGTCAATAACCAATAGCGGAACCTGGATGCTCATATTGGTTCCTACATATTCCACGAAGATCATTATCGGTCAAACCGCATAACAACATACGTTGTTCCCTTTGTCATCGGTATGTTACTTGCCCGAGATTCGATCGTCGGTATTCCAATACCTAGTTCAATCTCGTTACCGGCAAGTCTCTTTTCTCGTTCTGTAATACATCATTCCGCAACTAACTCATTAGTTGCAATGCTTGCAAGGCTTAAGTGATGTGCATTACCGAGTGGGCCCAGAGATACCTCTCCAACAATCGGAGTGACAAATCCTAATCTCTAAATATGCCAACCCAACAAGTACCTTCAGAGACACCTGTAGAGCACCTTTATAATCACCCAGTTACGTTGTGACGTTTGGTAGCACACAAACTGTTCCTCCGGTAAACGGGAGTTGCATAATCTCATAGTCATAGGAACATGTATAAGTTATGAAGAAAGCAATAGCAACAAACTAAACGATCAAGTGCTAAGCTAACGGAATGGGGCAAGTCAATCACATCATTCTCCTGATGTGATCCCGTTAATCAAATGACAACTCATGTCTATGGTTAGGAAACATAACCATCTTCGATGAACGAGCTAGTCAAGTAGAGGCATACTAGTGACACTCTGTTTGTCTATGTATTATGTTTCTGGTTAATACAATTCTAGCATGAATAATAAACATTTATCATGATATTAGGAAATAAATAATAACTTTATTATTGCCTCTAGGGCATATTTCCTTCAGTCTCCCACTTGCACTAGAGTCAATAATCTAGTTCAATCGCCATGTGATTTAATACCAATAGTTCACATCACCATGTGATTAACACCCATAGTTCACGTCGACATGAGTCAATAATCTAGTTCACATTGCTATGTGATTAACACCCAAAGAGTCCTAAGGTGTGATCATGTTTTGCTTGTGAGAGAAGTTTAGTCAACGGGTCTGCCACATTCAGATCCGTAAGTATTTTACAAATTTCTATGTCAACAATGCTCTGCACGGAGCTACTCTAGCTAATTGCTCCCACTTTCAATATGTATCCAGATTGAGATTTAAAGTCATCTGGATCAGTGTCAAAATTTGCATCGACGTAACCCTTTACGACGAACCTTTTTGTCACCTCCATAATCGAGAAACATATCCTTATTCCACTAAGGATAATTTTGACCGTTGTCCAGTGATCTACTCCTAGATCACTATTGTACCCCTTGCCAAAATCAGTGTAGGGTATACAATAGATCTGGTACACAACATGGCATATTTTATAGAACCTATGGCCAAGGCATAGGGAATGACTTTCATTCTCTTTCTACCTTCTGCCATGGTCGGGCTTTGAGTCTTGCTCAGTTTCACACCTTGTAACATAGGCAAGAACTCTTTCTTTGACTGTTCCATTTTGAACTACTTCAAAATCTTGTCAAGGTATGTACTCATTGAAAAACTTATGAAGCATCTTGATCTATCTCTATAGATCTTGATGCTCAATGTGTAAGCAGCTTCACTGAGGTCTTTCTTTGAAAAACTCCTTTCAAACACTCCTTTATGCTATGCAGAATAATTCTACATTATCTCCGATCAACAATATGTCATTCACATATACTTATCAGAAATGATGTAGTGCTCCCACTCACTTTCTTGTAAATACAGGCTTCACCGCAAGTCTGTATAAAACTATATGCTTTGATCAACTTATCAAAGCGTATATTCCAACTCCGAGATGCTTGCACCAGTCCATAGATGGATCGCTGGAGCTTGCATATTTTGTTAGCACCTTTAGGATTGACAAAACCTTTTGGTTGCATCATATACAACTCTTCTTTAATAAATCCATTAAGGAATGCAGTTTTGTTTATCCATTTGCCAGATTTCATAAAATGTGGCAATTGCTAACATGATTTGGACAGACTTAAGCATAGATACGAGTGAGAAACTCTCATCGTAGTCAACACCTTGAACTTGTCGAAAACCTTTTGCGACAATTCTAGCTTTGTAGATAGTAACACTACTATTTACGTCCGTCTTCCTCTTGAAGATCCATTTAATCTCAATGGCTCGCTGATCTTTGGGCAAGTCAATCAAAGTCCATACTTTGTTCTTATACATGGATCTCATCTCAGATTTCATGGCCTCAAGCCATTTCGTGGAATCTGGGCTCATCATCGCTTCCTCATAGTTTGTAGGTTCATCATGGTCAAGTAATGTGAGCTCCAGAACATGATTACCATACCACTCTGGTGCGGATCTTACTCTGGTTTACCTACGAGGTTCGGTAGTAACTTGATCTGAAGTTACATGATCATTATCATTAGCTTCCTTACTAATTGGTGTAGGAGTCACAGAAACATATTTCTGTGATGAACTACTTTCCAATAGGGAGCAGGTACAGTTACCTCATCAAGTTCTACTTTCCTCCCACTCACTTCTTTTGAGAGAAACTCCTTCTCTAGAAAGGATCCATTCTCAGCAATGAATAACTTGCCTTTGGATATGTGATAGAAGGTGTACCCAACATTTTCTTTTGGGTATCCTATTGATACGTCTCCAACGTATCTATAATTTTTGATTGCTCCATGCTATATTATCTACTGTTTTAGGCAATATTGGGCTTTATTTTCCACTTTTATATTATTTTTGGGACTAACCTATTAACTGGAGGCCCAACCCAGATTTGCTGTTTTATGCCTATTTCAGTGTTTCGAAGAAAAGGAATATCAAACGGAGTCGAAACGGAACGAAATCAACTGGAGAAGTTATTTTTGGAATGAAAGCCACCAGATAGACTTGGACTCCACGTCAGGAGATACGGGAGGTGCTCACGAGGGTGGGGGGCGCGCCCCCTGCCTCGTGGGGCCCCCGTGGCTCCTCCGACGTACCTCCTGCACCCATATATATCATCGTACCTTAAAACTTCGAGAACACACAATAGATCGGGAGTTCCACCGCCAATAGCCTCCGTAGCCACCAAAAACCAATTTAGACCCATTCCAGCACCCTGCCGGAGGGGGAAATCCTTCTCCGGTGGCCATCTTCATCATCCCGGTGCTCTCCATGACGAGGAGGGAGTAGTACTCCCTCGGGGCTGAGGGTATGTACCAGTAGCTATGTGTTTGATCTCTCTCTCTCTCTCTCTCGTGTTCTTGAGATGATACGATCTTGATGTATCGCGAGCTTTGCTATTATAGTTGGATCTTATGTTTCTCCTCCCCCTCTTCTCTCTAGTAATGAATTGAGTTTCCCCTTTGAAGTTATCTTATCGGATTGAGTCTTTAAAGATTTGAGAACACTTGATGTATGTCTTGCCGTGGATATCTGTGGTGACAATGGGATATCACGTGATTCACTTGATGTATGTTTTGGTGATCAACTTGCGGGTTCTGCCCATGAACCTATGCATAGGGGTTGGCACACGTTTTCGTTGTGATTCTCCGTCAGAACTTTGGGGCACTCTTTGAGGTCCTTTGTGTTGGTTGAATAGATGAATCTGAGATTGTGTGACGCACATTGTATAATCATACCCACGGATACTTGAGGTGACATTGGAGTATCTAGGTGACATTAGGGTTTTTGGTTGATTTGTGTCTTAAGGTGTTATTCTAGTACGAACTCTAGGGCTGTTTGTGACACTTATAGGAATAGCCCAACAGATTGATTGGAAAGAATAACTTTGAGGTGGTTTCGTACCCTACCATAATCTGTTCGTTCGTTCACCGCTATTAGTGACTTTGGAGTGACTCTTTGTTGCATGTTGAGGGATAGTTATGTGATCCAATTATGTTAGTATTGTTGAGAGGACTTGCACTAGTGAAAGTATGAACCCTAGGCCTTGTTTCCTAGCATTGCATACTGTTTACGCTCACTTTTATCATTTGTTACTTTGCTGTTTTTATTATTTCAGATTACAAATACCTTTATCTACTATCCATATACCACTTGTATCACCATCTCTTCACCGAACTAGTGCACCTATACAATTTACCATTGTATTGGGTGTGTTGGGGACACAAGAGACTCTTTGTTATTTGGTTGCAGGGTTGCTTGAGAAAGACCATCTTCATCCTACGCCTCCCACGAATTGATAAACCTTAGGTCATCCACTTGAGGGAAATTTGTTACTGGTCTACAAGGAGAAGGTTGCGTAGTAGACATCAAGCTCTTTTCTGGCGCCGTTGCCAGGGAGGTGAGTGCTTGAAGGTATATCTTTAGATCTTGCAATCGAGTCTTTTAATTTCTTGTTTTATCACTAGTTTAGTTTATAAAAGAAAACTATAAAAAATGGAATTGAGTTTGTCTCATACGCTTCACCTTTTTAATATCTTTCGTGAGTATGATGGAAAGGATAATTGTGCTCAAGTGCTAGAAGAAGAAATCTATAAAATATTTGGCACTAAATATTTGAATGATGAGCATGATTGCAATGCTGTTAGTATGAATTCCTTGAATATCCATGATGCTAATGATATGCAAATCCACAAGCTTGGGGAAGCTATGTTTGATGAAGATGATATTTTTTGTCCCCCAAGCTTTGATGAGCAAATTTATTATGATGAAAGCATGCCTCCTATCTATGATGATTATTGTGATGACATGTATGCTTTAAAGAATAATAATAACAATGAACTTTGTCATCTTGATCTTAACTTTCAATCACATGATAGTTATTTCGTTGAGTTTGCTCCCACTACTATTGATGAGAATAGATTTGCTTATGTGGAGAGTAGTAAATTATCTATGCTTGTAGATCATGAAAAGAATGCTTTAGGTGCTGGTTATATTGTTTAATTCATTCATGATACTCCTGAAAATTATTATGAGGGAGGAACATATGCTTGTAGGAATTGCAATAATATCAAATTTCCTCTCTATGTGCTTAAAATTTTGAAGTTATGCTTGTTTTACCTTCCTATGCAAGTTGATTCTTGTTCCCATAAGTTGTTTGATCACAAAATACCTATGCATAGGAAGTGGGTTAGACTTAAATGTGCTAGTCATATTCTTCATGGTGCTCTCTTTATGTTTCAATTCTTATCTTTTATGTGAGCATCATTGAAATCATCGTGCCTAGCTAGGGGCGTTAAACGATAGCGCTTGTTGGGAGGCAACCCAATTTTATTTTTGTTCCTGTTTAGTAATAAATAATTAATCTAGCCTCCGTTTAGATGTGTTTTTATGCTTTTAATTAGTGTTTGTGCCAAGTAGAACCTTTGGGAAGACTTTGGGAAAGTCTTTGCGATCATGCTGTAAAAAACAGAAACTTTAGCGCTCACGAGAATTGATGCCATTTTTATTTGGAGAGTGATATTTAGTTAATTATTTTTGAATATGATTAATAGATAAATTCCTCAGGTCCAGAAATTTATTTGACATTTTATGAGTTCCATAAGTATACGTTTGATCCAGATTACTACAGACTATTCTGTTTTTGACAGATTCTGTTTTTCATGTGTTGTTTACTTATTTTGATGAATCTATGGCTAGTAAAATAGTTTATAAACCATAGAGAAGTTGGAATACAGTATGTTTAACACCAATATAAATAAATAATGAGTTCATTACAGTACCTTGAAGTGGTCTTTTGTTTTCTTATACTAACGGAGCTTACGAGTTTTCTGTTAAGTTTTGTGTTGTGAAGTTTTCAAGTTTTGGGTAAGGATTCGATGGACTATGGAATAAGGAGTGGCAAGATCCTAAGCTTGGGGATGCCCAAAGCACCCCGAGTAAATATTCAAGGACAACCAAGAGCCTAAGCTTGGGGATGCCCCGGAAGGCATCCCCTCTTTCGTCTTCATTCATCGGTAATTTTACTTGGAGCTATATTTTTATTCGCCACATGATATGTGTTTTGCTTGGAGCATCAATTTATTTTGTTAGGATTTGCTTGCTGTTATTTAGAACAATGTTTTGCATCTTTTATTTCAATAAAAGTGGCATTGATAGCCTCCACTATGCCTATGTTACAAGTATACATGTTGCTGTTTGAAAACAGAAAGTTTACCGCTGTTGCAATAATTCCCTAGAAAAGTCAGAATGTGATAAAATGTTGAAACCTTTTGCATATGGAGATCTGATAAATTTACTACAGTGGGAATTTTCTTTCATAATTTTTGGAGTTAGGGAAGTATGGATGTTGCAGCATTCTTTACAGACTATCCTGTTTAGGCAGATTGCTGTTATGTTTGCATTGCTTGCATATGTTTGCTTCTTTAATGATTCTATTTGAGGATAGGACTATTAAATATGCAGAGGCATTTAGTATGCAATGTTGAATAATAATTTTAGTGGTTTGATACAGTAGAGTATGATAAGGTTTTGGCAATGGTTTATACTAACTTATCTCACGAGACTTTGTTGAGTTTTGTGTGGATGAAGCTTTTGAGATTTAGGGAGACCGTGATATGAGAGGAATTAAGGAGACACAAAAGCTCAAGCTTGGGGATGCCCAAGGCACCCCAAGATAATATTTCAAGAAGTCTCAAGCTTCTAAGTTTGGGGATGCCCCGGTTGGCATCCCACCTTTCTTCTTCAACAATTATCGGTTAGTATCGGTTGATCCTAAGTTTTTGCTTCTTCAGATGATGTTTGCTATTCTTAGATGTCATTTTCTTTTGCTTTGCTTGCTGTTTGAATAAAATACCAAGATATGAAATTATTAAATGTTAGAGAGTCTTCACATAGTTGCATAATTATTAAACTACTCACTGATCTTCACTTATATCTTTCGGAGTAGTTTGTTGTTGCTCTAGTGCTTCACTTATATCTTTTAGAGCATGGTGGTAGTTTTATTTTGAAGAAATAGATGAATTCTCATGCTTCACTTAGATTATTTTGAGAGTCTTAAATAGCATGGTAATTTTCTTAAAATCCTAATATGCTAGGTATACAAGATTAATAATAAAATTCTCTTATGAGTGTGTTGAATACTATGATAAGTTTGATACTTGATAATTGTTTTGAGATATGAAGATGGTGATATTAGAGTCATGCTAGTTGAGTAGTTGTGAATTTGAGAAATACTTGTGTTGAAGTTTGTGATCCCCGTAGCATGCATGTATGGTGAACCGTTATGTGATGAAGTCGGAGCATGATTTATTTATTGATTGCCTTCGTTATGAGTGGCAGTCGGGGACGAGCGATGGTCTTTTCCTACCAATCTATCCCCCTAGGAGCATGCGCGTAGTACTTTGTTTTGATAACTAATAGATTTTTGCAATAAGTATGTGAGTTCTTTATGACTAATGTTGAGTCCATGGATTATACACACTCTCACCCTTCCACCATTGCTAGCCTCTCCAGTACCGCGCAACTTTCGTCGGTACCATAAACCCACCATACACCGTCCTCAAAACATCCACCATACCTACCTATTATGGCATTTCCATAGCCATTCCGAGATATATTGCCATGCAACTTTCCACCGTTCCGTTTATTATGACATGCTTCATCATTGTCATATTGCTTAGCATGATCATGTACTTGACATAGTATTTGTGGCAAAGCCACCGTTCATAATTCTTTCATACATGTCACTCATGCATCATTGCACATCTCGGTACACCGCCGGAGGCATTCATATAGAGTCATATCTTGTTCTAAGTATCGAGTTGTAATTCTTGAGTTGTAAGTAAATAAAAGTGTGATGATCATCATTCAATAGAGCATTGTCCCAAAAAAAGAGAAAGGCCAAAAAAAGAAAGGCCAAATAATAATAATAAAAATGAAAATAAAATAAAAGGGACAATGCTACTATCCTTTTACCATACTTGTGCTTCAAAGTAGCACCATGATCTTCATGATAGAGAGTCTCCTATGTTGTCACTTCCATATACTAGTGGGAATCTTTCATTATAGAACTTGGCTTGTATATTCCAATGATGGGCTTCCTCAAAATGCACTAGGTCTTCGTGAGCAAGCGAGTTGGATGCACACCCACTAGTTTCTTTTGTTGAGCTTTCATACACTTATAGCTCTAGTGCATCCGTTGCATGGAAATCCCTACTCACTCACATTGATATCTATTGATGGGCATCTCCATAGCCCATTGATACGCCTAGTTGATGTGAGACTATCTTCTCCCTTTTTGTCTTCTCCACAACCACCACTCTATTCCACCTATAGTGCTATATCCATGGCTCACGCTCATGTATTGCGTGAAGATTGAAAAAGTTTGAGAACATCAAAAGTATGAAACAATTGCTTGGCTTGTCATCGGGGTTGTGCATGATTTCAATATTTTGTGTGGTGAAGATAGAGCATAGCCAGACTATATGATTTTATAGGGACAGCTTTCTTTGGCCATGATATTTTGAGAAGACATAATTGCTTTATTAGTATGCTTGAAGTATTATTGTCAATATTAAACTTTTGTCTTGAATCTTTCGGATCTGAATGATTCATATCACAAGTAAGAAGAATTACATTGAAATTATGCCAACTAGCATTCCACATCAAAAATTATCTTTTTATCATTTACCTACTCGAGGACGAGCAGGAATTAAGCTTGGGGATGCTTGATACGTCTCCAACGTATCTATAATTTTGATTGCTCCATGCTATATTATCTACTGTTTTAGGAAATATTGGGCTTTATTTTCCACTTTTATATTATTTTTGGGACTAACCTATTAACCGGAGGCCCAGCCCAGATTTGCTGTTTTATGCCTATTTCAGTGTTTCGAAGAAAAGGAATATCAAACGGAGTCGAAACGGAACGAAATCAACTGGAGAAGTTATTTTTGGAACGAAAGCCACCAGATAGACTTGGACTCCACATCAGGAGATACGGGAGGTGCTCACGAGGGTGGGGGGCGCGCCCCCCTGCCTCGTGGGGCCCCCGTGGCTCCTCCGACGTACCTCCTGCACCCATATATATCGTCGTACCCTAAAACTTCGAGAACACACAATAGATCGGGAGTTCCGCCGCCAGTAGCCTCCGTAGCCACCGAAAACCAATTTAGACCCATTTTGGCACCCTGCCGGAGGGGGAAATCCTTCTCTGGTGGCCATCTTCATCATCCCGGTGCTCTCCATGACGAGGAGGGAGTAGTTCTCCCTCGGGGCTGAGGGTATGTACCAGTAGCTATGTGTTTGATCTCTCTCTCTCTTGTGTTCTTGAGATGATACGATCTTGATGTATCGCGAGCTTTGCTATTATAGTTGGATCTTATGTTTATCCTCCCCCTCTTCTCTCTTGTAATGAATTGAGTTTCCCCTTTGAAGTTATCTTATCGGATTGAGTCTTTAAAGATTTGAGAACACTTGATGTATGTCTTGCCGTGGATATCTGTGGTGACAATGGGATATCACGTGATTCACTTGATGTATGTTTTGGTGATCAACTTGCGGGTTCTGCCCATGAACCTATGCATAGGGGTTGGCACACGTTTTCATCGTGATTCTCCAGTAGAACTTTGGGGCACTCTTTGAGGTCCTTTGTGTTGGTTGAATAGATGAATCTGAGATTGTGTGACGCATATCGTATAATCATACACACGGATACTTGAGGTGACATTGGAGTATCTAGGCGACATTAGGGTTTTTGGTTGATTTGTGTCTTAAGGTGTTATTCTAGTACGAACTCTAGGGCTTTTTGTGACACTTATAGGAATAGCCCAACAGATTGATTGGAAAGAATAACTTTGAGGTGGTTTCGTACCCTACCATAATCTCTTCATTCGTTCTCCGCTATTAGTGACTTTGGAGTGACTCTTTGTTGCATGTTGGGGGATAGTTATGTGATCCAATTATGTTAGTATTGTTGAGAGGACTTGCATTAGTGAAAGTATGAACCCTAGGCCTTGTTTCCTAGCATTGCAATACCGTTTACGCTCACTTTTATCATTCGTTACCTTGCTGTTTTTATTATTTCAGATTACAAATACCTTTATCTACCATCCATATACCACTTGTATCACCATCTCTTCGCCGAACTAGTGCACCTATACAATTTACCATTGTATTGGGTGTGTTGGGGACACAAGAGACTCTTTGTTATTTGGTTGCAGGGTTGCTTGAGAGAGACCATCTTCATCCTACGCCTCCCACGGATTGATAAACCTTAGGTCATCCAGTTGAGGGAAATTTGCTACTGTCCTACAAACCTGTGCACTTGCAGGCCCAACAACGTCTACAAGGAGAAGGTTGCGTAATAGACATCACCTATGAAGACGCACTTCTCCGATTTGGGTTTGAGCTTATCAGGTTGAAACTTTTCCGCATAAGCATTGCAACCTCAAACATTAAGAAATGACAACTTTGGTTTCTTGCCAAACAATAGTTCATACGGTGTCGCCTCAACGGATTTAGATGGTGCCCTTTTTAACGTGAATGCAGCTATCTCTAATGCATAACCCCAAAACTATAGTGATTAATCGGTAAGAAACATCATAGATTGCACTATATCCAATAATAGTACGGTTATGACGTTCAGACGCATCATTATGCTGTGGTGTTCCAGGTGGCATGATTTTGTGAAACTATTCCACATTGTTTTAATTGAAGACCAAACTTGTAACTCAAATATTTTTCTCTGCGATCAGATCGTAGAAACTTTATTTTCTTGTCATGATGATTTTCCACTTCACTCTGAAGTTCTTTGAACTTTTCAAATGTTTCAGACTTATGTTTCATCAAGTAGATATACCCATATCTGCTCAAATCATCTGTGGAGGTTAGAAAATAACGATACCCGCCGCGAGCCTCAACACTCATCGGACCTCATACATCAGTATGCATTATTTCCAATATGTCAGTTGCTCGCACCATTGTTCCGGAGAATGGAGTCTTAGTCATCTTACCCGTGAGGCATGGTTCACAAGCATCAAAATGATTCATAATCAATTGATTCCAAAAACCCATCAACATGGAGTTTCTTCATGCGCTTTACACCAATATGACCTAAATGGTAGTGCCACAAATAAGTTGCACTATCATTATTAACTTTGCATCTTTTGGCTTCAATATTATGACTATGTGTATCACTACAATTGAGATCCAACGAACCATTTTCATTGGGTGTATGACCATAGAAGGTTTTATTCATGTAAACAGAACAACAATTATTCTCTAACTTAAATGAATAACCGTTTTGCAATAAACATGATCAAATCATATTCATGCTCAACGCAAACACCAAATAACATTTATTTAGGTTTAACACTAATCCCGAAAGTATAGGGAGTGTGCAATGATGATCATATCAATCTTAGAACCACTTCCATCACACATCGTCACTTCACCCTTAACTAGTCTCTGTTCATTCTGCAACTCCCGTTTCGAGTTACTACTCTTAGCAACTGAACCAGTATCAAATACCGGGGGTTGCTATAAACACTAGTAAAGTACACATCAATTACATGTATATCAAATATAGCATTGTTCACTTTGCCATCCTTCTTATCCGCTAAATACTTGGGGAAGTTCCGCTTTTAGTGACCAGTCCCTTTGCAGTAGAAGCACTTAGTCTCAGGCTTAGGTCCAGACTTGGGCTTCTTCACTTGAGCAGCAACTTGCTTGCCGTTTTTCTTGAAGTTCCCCTTCTTTCCCTTTGCCCTTTTTTGAAACTAGTGGTCTTGTTAATCATCAACACTTGATGCTCTTTCTTGATTTATACCTTCATTTCATCATCATGAAAAGCTCGGGAATCGTTTTCGTCATCCCTTGCATACTATAGTTCATCACGAGTTCTACTAACTTGGTGATGGTGACTAGAGAATTCTGTCAATCACTATTTTATCTGGAAGATTAACTCCCACTTGATTCAAGCGATTGTAGTACCCAGACAATCTGAACACATGCTCACTGCTTGAGCTATTCTCCTCCATCTTTTAGCTATAGAACTTGTTGGAGACTTCATATCTCTCAACTCGGGTATTTGCTTGAAATATTAACTTCAACTCCTGGAACATCCATATGATCCATGACGTTCAAAACGTCTTTGAAGTCCCGATTCTAAGCTGTTAAGCATGGTGCACTAAACTATCAAGTAGTCATCATATTGAGCTAGCCAAATGTTCATGACGTCTGCATCTGCTCCTGCAATAGGTCTATCAGCTAGCGGTGCATCAAGGACATAATTCTTCTGTGCATCAATGAGGATAAACCTCAGATCACGGATCCAATCCGCATCATTGCTACTAACATCTTTCAACTTAGTTTTCTCTAGGAACATATAAAAATTAAAACAGGGGAGCTAAACGTGAGCTATTGATTTACAACATAGATATGCTAATACTACCAGGACCAAGTTCATGATAAATTTAAATTCAATTAATCATATTACTTAAGAACTCCCACTTAGAAAGACATCCCTCTAATCCTCTAAGTGATCACGTGATCCAAATCAACTAAACCATAACCGATCATCACGTGAAATGGAGTAGCTTTGAATGGTGAACATCATTATGTTGATCATATCTACTATATGATTCACGCTCGACCTTTCAGTCTCAGTGTTCCGAGGCCATATCTGCATATGGTAGGCTCGTCAAGTTTAACCTGAGTATTCTGCGTGTGCAAAACTGGCTTGCACCCGTTGTAGATGGACGTACAGCTTATCACACCCGATTATCACGTGGTGTCTGGGCACGACGAACTTTGGCAATGTTGCATACTCAGGGAGAACACTTTTATCTTGAAATTTAGTGAGAGATCATTGTCGGTGTCAAAATCGGCGGATCTCGGGTAGGGGGTCCCGAACTGTGCGTCTAGGCCGGATGGTAAGAGGAGGCAGGGACACAATGTTTTACCCAAGTTCGGGCCCTCTTGATGGAGGTAAAACCCTACGTCCTGCTTGATTAATATTGATGATATGGGTAGTACAAGAGTAGATCTACCACGAGATCAGAGAGGCTAAACCCTAGAAGCTAGCCGATGGTATGATTGTATATTCGTCCTATGGACTAAAACCCTCTGGTTTATATAGACACCAGAGAGAGGGCTAGGGTTAGACAGAGTCGGTTATAATGGGAGGAGATCTACATATCCGTATTGCCGAGCTTGCCTTCCACGCCCAGGAAAGTCCCCTCCGGACACGGGACGAAGTCTTCAATCTTGTATCTTCATAGTCCAAGAGTCCGGCCAAAGGTTATAGTCCAGCTATCCGGACACCCCCTAATCCAGGACTCCCTTAGTAGCCCCTGAACCAGGCTTCAATGACGACGAGTCCGGCGCGCAAATTGTCTTCGGCATTGCAAGGCGGGTTCCTCCTCCAAATACTCATAGAAGATTTTGAACACAAGGATAGTGTCCGACTCTGCAATATAAGTTCCACATACTGCCATAGAGAGAATAATATTTACACAAGTCTAATCTGCTGACGTATTCCATAGCGTGTCAGCACGCCACAGCCAAGCCTTTATTTGAACCGTTTTTACTGTCCCACCTCAGCGCGTTTTGCGAGGCGGTTTCCTTGGCACGTCTTGTCGAAGCAGAGATCATGTCCCCTTTATTTACAGGATTCTCATCAATACGGACGTGGGTAACCCAATCGTGCTCGTTGGTGTGTCTCCTCGATCAAAGGCGAGTCCCAAACGGTCATGGGGAGCGCTCTTGGTATTCAACCTCTTATAAAGAGACCAAGGTCTTACTCCTTTCTTTTGATCTCAATCGAATTCACCCTTCGCCTCGAGTTCCAACACCCAAGGCCCCAGATTTCAGGCGCTTCGGACCTTCGACAATGTTCGGCTCCGACCTTCGAGGCCGATGGACGCATTCCTCCGTCACGGAGGAAGACGTGCTAAAGCTAAGAGAGGCCAGGTTTTTGACTGGTGAAATCTCGCATAGGCTGCCTGCTCACGGCAGGTTATTCCTACTCCCAAGCCTGGTGAGAGCATGGTGTTCGTGTCTCACTTCCTCCGAGGGCTAGGCTTCGCGACGGATCCCTTCGTGAGGGGGCTCATGTTTTATTATGGGCTGGAATTTCACGACTTAGCCCCGGAGTCCATCCTTCACATCTCATCGTTCATTACCGTGTGCGAAGCCTTCCTCTGTATTACTCCTTAGTTCGGACTGTGGCTTAAGACCTTTAAAGTAGAGCCGAAGATGATTGAGGGACAGCACACGGAGTGCGGAGGCGCTGTTATAAGCAAGAATGCTGACGCTCAATGGCCCGAGGGCTCTTTTCAAGAGGAGTCATCTTATGGCAACAAGAGTGGTTTTATAGCACAGCTCCCAGGAGCACCAAGTGGGTGGTGCTGCCTGCTTTCTGCTCGGGTCCTCCGCCACGACTGGCGTCATGGGTCAATAAGGGGCTGGACTGGGGGTCGGCAAAGGACGTGCCCCTATTACAGGGCCGCATCCGAGATCTCCTAGAAAGAGACATCAGTCTGGTCGTGGTGACGCAGGTTATGTTAATTCGACGAGTTCTGCCCTGCAAATGTCGCCCCCTCTGCCTGTGGGAGTTCAACCCGGAGGGACCACGAGTTCTCCAACATTTTCTTGGCATGACGCCCGTGGAAATGTACAAATTGTTCTTTGGACCACAAGTAGTGTGTTCGGATTCTACGGAGGACGCAGGTCTCAGCTGCAATCATCCGGATACTCAAGTAAGTAGCCCTGTGCCCGGACACACCATCCGTTCATTTATCACAACATCACCCTTAAAAGTGTTTTCTTTGAAACAGGAGTGGGTAGCGAAGGCGAAGTTAATCAGTTGTCTGGCCCCCCTTCCCGAGACCTCGCCGGATCCCGTGTTAACCAGGATTCTGGAGATCGTGCCTTCGGAAGAAAGCGAAGGGGGGGGGGGACAAAGAGGCTGCTGTATCCCCAAAGGAGGCTGTCTGGAAAGGAGGAATCGAAAATTCCTCTACTCAGGGGAGGAAGAGGACTGCCTCTGAAGACCCGGAGTCCATGGTCTCAACGCGGGGGAAGAAATCTTCGCCAGAGGGTCCTATGCCGGGGGATGCTTCGGTTGTACTATGCCCTCAAGGGGATCAACCCTCCACCGAGCCGTAAGTAGAGAGGGGAGGTTTAAAATGAGAGAAATCCTTGTTTTATTTCTGAGGAAAATAACCGAAATTTTACCTTGTAGTTCGGATCTCAGCCCTTCTCAGCAGAGCTCATCTTTGGGGGATCTTCTTTCGGAGATGATGGAGAGCAGAATGCCTCCCCCTGCCGTACCGCCTTACGAGGTGGGCAATCCTGAGGTATCGTCGCAGAGGGTTTCTCTGAATCCGGCAGGGCCAGAAGGCAGTCATATGGCCCCCCAAGGCCATCCGTGTCTGGTCTTTGAAAAAGGCCATCAAACGAGTCGGGCACTGCCTGGTGCTCGGTCGGATGAATTGAAGGATCTGTTAGGGCGAGCGTCTATCTCAGAGGAACACCGTACGTTGATGGGTATGGTAATTGAAAGGATTTTGTCTGCTGAAAGCGGGTTGCACGAGGCCGTCAGGAGTTTGCTGACAGGTTTTGAGGTACGCGAGGTGATGTACCTTTTGACAGTTCCGCATATAAGATGTGCCCTGTGTAGATAGTAGCCCCTGAGACTCTGTGTGTTGTCGAAGACGACAACACGCAGAGGATCATAGTCCCAGGTGTAATTTTGCCGCCTTCCTATGTAGGTGGCGAAGTGTCCGGAGGCCAGTCGGACTGATGAATTTGCCGAGCCAACGCGGCAACTTGACGCGGCAGATGCCGACATCGCGCTTGTCAACAAGTGGCTTGACGAGGCACAAGGTATGTAATTTCTCCGGAGACACCTGGTAAGAGGAGCTTGATGCCAGTATCTTACAGCGTGTGCGCTTGATGCAGATGGGGCCGCTGCCATGGAGAACCTTCGGGCGGAACTTGCCCAAGCCAAGGATCAAGCCAGGAGAAGTGATGCGGCTGCTGTAAAGGCAATTGAAGAGCTGAAAGCCGAACAGGCTGCTCACTGCCGAAGCAAGAAGGAAATGGTCGAAATGGCTGTGAAGTTAAAGAACGTTGCTGACCGTTGCAAGCTTCTTGAAAAATAAGATCGGGCGGAGCGGACAGACCTGGACAAGGCCACTACAGCGGCCAAGGATGCTCGTTCTGCGATGAGAGCGATGAAGGAGGAGCTGCGTCATGCCGGAGATATCGCGGCTGGAAAGCCCTTTATGCTGCAGATGAAGTTCGGAGATCCTAAATACGCTCCGTTGGATCGGATGTGGAGTTCGGCGGACGCATATCTGGATTTAGCTGCGAGTGCCGCTGATGCGGCCGAACATTTTCGAGATCAGAAAGATAGCGAAGTGGAAAAGCTCTTCTGGTCACAGTTCAACAATCCGGAGCGTCCACTTCTGTTGACCGATCGTTTGGCCGAATGGGTCGAACTGAATAGGTTGTTAGGACTCGCCATGAAGGATGTCGTGGATCATCTGTGGCCGGAAAGGCCAAAGCCGAACAGTTATTTTAGCTTGGTGCAGCAGTTCCTTGGTGCAGTGCCGCATATCAATGCGATGAAGAGGTCAACATGCATAGAGGGTGCGCGGATGGCCCTTGCTCGTGTCAAGACATACTGGGCGGAGATGGAGGCCGCAGCTGTTGTATCCCAAGATTCGGACAGAGGCCGAATACCTGCTGAGCACTATTTTCAGGAAGTTCTGCAACGCGCTCGTTTGATAGAGACGCAGTGCTCGAAGGATATTATGTTCGAATAACATGTATTATTGTAAAACAATATTTTGATGAATTGTAGAAGCTTTTTATACTTGTACCTGCAAGTATTATAATGCCTCCTGTGCGGCCGTTGAGGTATATGTGTATATAATCTGAAAGATGGCAGTCGTCGGCTTCAGCCCCCACGCATATAATGCGGGGGTGTTCGCAGAAGGCGCATTCTCACACTTGATCCAACGTCTTGGTCCATGAAGGAGGTGATAGCGCAGCGAACTAGGCAATCAGACTATAATGCTTTATCACTTTCACTTAGCCATAGGAGTTTGACAGGGGGTCTACTATATAGCCCCTGGTGGCACCGCGCTCGCCCGAACTCGGGGCGCGTGTGTGCCTGGCCGGGAAATGACCCTTCGTTAATGCCGAGGAATCCCGAAGACTCCGATAGGTCATCGAGTGGTTGACCAGTCTCACGCTATATCATGACAGTCAGTTTTCGGCTTTCTCTACTGAGGTGCTCGCTTGGCTGAACCGGGGCACAATTGCAGTAGTTCTCCTGGCGCCGCCTTAGCCGATAGAGAGGAACGTAAGGCAGCAAAACACAGGAGCCGGGCAAACCCAACATTTGACCAAAGACATGATTCGGAGCTGATGCATATAAGGCCAAACTCGCGACGCCAAACACTCCCTAAAGTATTCGGTCTTTATAAAAATGGGCTGAGCAGTGCCCATGATAATAAGCCCCTGGTGTCCAGGTACGTACGAAATTCTGACGTGGCCACATGCCAAGACGCCAGCCTCCTCCTCGGTTATACTATGAATCCGGGGGATGTGCATCAACAAGAGACAGTGAAAAAGGTTTACGCAGGGTCTTAATCTAAAGAGAATCCTTGGGACGGGTCCCTGCTGCACGTCTGCGGCTGTGTCACCGTTGCGCCGTGTCCTGGACGGGTGTAGCATGGTGTTCATCTGTAAAAGAGAGGAACTTAGTTGAAAGAAGAATAGCCATGCGAAATATATGTTGTACTGAGTAAACAAAGTATAATTCAAGATGGGGAAAATTGAGCCTTATTGTCGCTTATTTTACATATGCGGAGCCCCTTGTATAGGGGTGTACGGCTACAAAAACCTTTATCAATTATAAGTTTGCTCCAGACTCGCCTAGCCGTGTCCGTGGTCTTAATGACCTGTTAGATGCTTTTGTTGGTGAAGCTGTTTTAATGTGTGGCTGTCAAGGCAGCCGCATAGTCTTCTGCGCGCGAGGAACATTCAATGTTTCCCTTTAGTGAGATGATGCCTCGTGGACCGGGCATCTTAATCGTGAGAGATGCATAATGCGGTATCACGTTAAAGCGGGCGAAAGCTTCGCGTCCCAATAATGCTTGATAGCCACTTGAAAATGGGGCGATGTGGAAGGTTAGCTTTTCGCGGCGGAAGTTATCGGGGGAACCGAACATTACTTCTAGCAGGAGAGAACCCGTACAACGGGCATCCGGGCCTGGCATTACTCCTTTGAAGGAGGTGTTGCTATGGCGAATTTTTGTTGGGTCCATCCCCATTTTGCGGACTGTGTCATGATATAGCAGGTTTAGACCACTGCCACCGTCCATCAGGACTTGTGTAAAGTGGAATCTGTCGATTATCGGATCTAATACCAAGGTAGTCCAACTTATGTTCTGGATACTTCCAGAGTAATCCTCATGGTCGAAGGTGATCGGTTTTAATAACCAGTGGCGAGACTCCTTTGTGATAGGCCGCATGGCGCGTATCTCTATAGGCGCCATGCTGTTTTTCCCTTTTGTCATGTGAAGTAAGTTTACTGTTTTGACTTCTTGTGGGAAATTCTTTTGTTTCCCGGTGCTCTACTTGTGGGGTTCGTCATCGTCCTCACTTGGTGTATCGATCCCCTTGTGTTCGGTGTTGAGTTTGCCGGATTGCTTGAAGACCCAACATTCTCTGTGGGTATGGTTTGCGGGCTTCCCGGGAGTGCTGTGGATTTGACATATTTTGTCCAAGATTTTGTTTAGGCTAGATAGCTCGTCCCTGTTATCCTTGAGGGGCAGCTTTTTCTGACCCAGCCGAGGGCTTTTGAATCCGGCGTTGACTGCCGTGCTCTTCAGGCTGTTTCCCTTATTCGGTGCTGGTCCTTGCTGCGTCGCGGTTTCCTGTTTCCGTCCCTGACTTCGGATGTACTTGGGTCACTGGTGCTGCATCTTGCCAACCAGCTGTCCTCTCCCGCGCAAAAGCGGGTCATGAGGCTTGTTAATGCGGCCATTGTTCTTGGCTTTTCTTGGCCGAGGTGTCTGGCGAGCCATTCGTCTCGAACGCTGTGTTTGAAAGCCGCTAATGCTTCGGCGTCCGGACAGTCGACTATCTGGTTCTTTTTAGTAAGAAATCTGTTCCAGAGTTTCCGGGCTGACTCTCCGGGCTATTTAGTTATAAGACTTAAATCGTCTCCATCCAGAGGCCGGACATAGGTCCCTTGAAAATTTACCCGAAAAGCATCCTCGAGCTCATCCCAACTTCCAATGGTGTTTTCGGGAAGGCCTTTAAGCCAATGCCGGGATGGCCCTTTGAGCTTGAGGGGTAAGTATTTTATGGCGTGGAGGTCGTCTCCTCTAGCCATATGGATATGGAGGATACAGTCCTCAATCCAGACTCTACGTTCTGTCGTTCCGTCGTACGCCTCTATGTTTACGGGCTTGAATCCCGCTGAAAATTCATGGTCCAGCACCTCATCGGTGAAACATAGGGGGTGTGCGGCACCCCTGTATTTGGGTGTGCCGTAGTGTTCGGATGTTTGTTGTGTTGCATTGCTTACTAAAGCTTGCTTTCTTGGCCCGTAGATAGATCTGGCTGGGCCATCTTTTTGATGCGAATCCTTGAGTGGGTCACGTGCTGGCTTGTGTGCAGCGCCTCTTGCCGCTCTATATTGGCCATGGGGTCGTTTATCTGACTGGGTGGCTTCCTTATTTGTTGATTGCGGAGGTTCTAAGGCCTCCTCATCAAATTCAGGCAGGAGCTTTCGCTTTGGGTAGCTTTTTGTGTGGCGACTGTCGCCGTATTTGTCTGCGGTGTTGAGTACTTTGCTCCACCTGATTCTGAGTGCATCTTCCGCAGTTTTGAGCTTCCGCTTCTGCTTTTTCAGGCTACGCGCAGTGGCGACGAGCCTTTTGTGGAGGTTCTTCTGCTCCAGGAACTTGTCTGGCGTGAGGTCGTTCGGACTGTTATCTTCGCCGGGGACGGGTTGTGCGGTTTGTTTACCCAAGTTGCCTTGTTCGGGCGGTTGCTCGATGCCATATTCATCGTTCGCCGGCTCACCCTGCTCTGTGGCTGGGTCTGTATGACCGCTATCTCTGTTGAGGCGGGACTTGGAGCGGCGCTTACGCCGCCGCTTTGACTGCTTTTCGGAGGAACGACCCTTCGTTGCGTCCTCCCATTCGTCCTCGTCGTTTCCTTTGGGTGTGTCCACCATGTATACATCATAGGATGGGGTGGCTGTCCAGTGCCCTATGGGCGCTGGTTCCTGTTTGCCTCCTACATCGTCGTCCATGCCGTCGATGTCTTCGGAGTCGAAGTCAAGCATGTCAGTTAAATCGTCGACAGTGGCTACGAAGTGGGTGGTGGGTGGGTGTCGAATTTCTTTGTTGTCCGCATCCCAATCCTGTTGGCCATAATCCGTCCAGAGATCTCCTGACAAAGAGAGAGACCTTAGTGAATTCAGAATGTCGCCGAAGGGCGAGTGCTGAAAGATATCTGCGGTGGTGAATTCCATAATCGGCACCCAATCGGATTCGATTGGCAAGGGCAAGGAGGGTTCGGAGTTCGGAGCAGGGTCTGACACCTTGGAGTCACGGGCTTCACAGAGGATAAAGCTGGTGTTTGGCTCGATCGCCATTGAGACTGCAGCTCCCGAGGCGGTGTCTAGCCACCCGCCCTCGATTGGCGCAATTTGCTCCGAGCTAAGGGTCGGAGCTGTTGCGAGCGCGGCCTCCAGGGCACTGTTCGGCGGTAGAGCTAAGTCATGCCCATCGTGACAGTGCGGCGCGCTTGGTTGTGGCTCGGATCCGTCGAAGATCAAGTCTCCGCGGATGTCAGCCGTGTAGTTCAAACTTCCAAATCTGACCTGACGGCCAGGGGCGTAGCTTTCAATCTGCTCCAGATGGCCAAGCGAATTAGCTCGCAGTGTAAAGCCGCCGAACATGAAGATCTGTCCGGTGAGAAAGGTCTCACCCTGGGCCGTATCGTTGTTGATGATCGGAGGAGCCATCGGGCGTAAAGGTGACGACACAGAGGAACTCTCCATGAAAGCACCAATGTCAGTGTCAAAACTGGTGGATCTCGGGTAGGGGGTCCCGAACTATGCGTCTAGGCCGGATGGTAACAGGGGCAGGGGACACAATGTTTTACCCAGGTTCGGGCCCTCTTGATGGAGGTAAAACCCTACGTCCTGCTTGATTAATATTGATGATATGGGTAGTACAAGAGTAGATCTACCACGAGATCAGAGAGGCTAAACCCTAGAAGCTAGCCTATGGTATGATTGTATATTCGTCCTATGGACGAAAACCCTCCAGCTTATATAGACATCGGAGAGGGCCAGGGTTACACAGAGTCGGTTACAATGGGAGGAGATCTACATATCCGTATTGCCAAGCTTGCCTTCC
This sequence comes from Triticum dicoccoides, assembly GCF_002162155.2. Taxonomy (NCBI): domain Eukaryota; kingdom Viridiplantae; phylum Streptophyta; class Magnoliopsida; order Poales; family Poaceae; genus Triticum; species Triticum dicoccoides. The sequence continues at coordinate 628,921,900 of NC_041392.1, read as the reverse complement.
ACGCCAAGGAAAGTCCTCTCCGGACATGGGACGAAGTCTTCAATCTTGTATCTTCATAGTCCAAGAGTCCGGCCAAAGGTTATAGTCCGGCTATCCGGACACCCCCTAATCCAGGACTCCCTCAATCATCTTATAATGCTACCGTCAATCAAAGCAAGATAAGATGCATAAAAGATAAACATCACATGCAATCAAAATATGTGACATGATATGGCCATCATCATCTTGTGCCTTTGATCTCCATCTCCAAAACATCGTCATGATTTCCATTGTCACCGGCATGACACCAGGATCTCCATCATCTTGATCTATATCAATGTGTCGTCACATGGTCGTCTCGCCAACTATTGCTCTTGCAACTATTGCTATCGCATAGCGATAAAGTAAAGCAATTATTTGGCGCTTGCATCTTATGCAATAAAGAGACAACCATAAGGCTCCTGCCAGTTGCCGATAACTTCAACAAAACATGATCATCTTATACAACAGCTTATATCTCATCACGTCTTGATCATATCACATCACAACATGCCCTGCAAAAACAAGTTAGGCGTCCTCTACTTTGTTGTTGCAAGTTTTACGTGGCTGCTACGGGCTGAGCAAGAACCGTTCTTACCTACGCATCAAAACCACAACGATAGTTTGTCAAGTTGGTGATGTTTTAATCTTCTCAAGGACCGGGCGTAGCCACACTCGGTTCAACTAAAGTTGGAGAAACTGACACCCGCTAGTCACCTGTGTGCATAGCACGATAGTAAAACCAGTCTCGCGTAAGCGTACGCGTAATGTCGGTCCGGGCTGCTTCATCCAACAATACCGCCAAACCAAAGTGTGACATGCTGGTAAGCAGTATGACTTATATCGCCCACAACTCACTTGTGTTCTACTCGTGCATATAGAATCAACGCATAAAACCAGGCTCTGATACCACTGTTGGGGAACGTAGTAATTTCAAAAAAATTCCTACGCACACGCAAGATCATGGTGATGCATAGCAACGAGAGGGGAGAGTGTAGTCTACATACCCTCGTAGACCGGCAACGGAAGCATTGACACAACATAGAGGAAGTAGTCGTACGTCTTCCTGATCCGACCGATCCAAGTACCGAACGTACGGCACCTCTGAGTTCCGCACACATTCAACTCGGTGACGTCCCTCGAGCTCTGATCCAGCCGAGTGTTGAGGGAGAGTTTCGTCAGCACGACGGCGTGATGACGGTGATGATGTTCTACCGACACAGGGCTTCGCCTAAGCACCTCTACGATATGACCGAGGTGGAATATGGTGGAAGGGGGCACCGCACACGGCTAAGGAACGATCACGAAGATCAAATTGTGTGTCATGGGGTGCCCCATGCCCCCGTATATAAAGGAGGTAGGGGGATGGTGCGGCCAGCCCCTAGGGGTGCGCCTGGAGGAGTCCTACTCCCACCGGGAGTAGGATCCCCCCTCTTGCTTTGTTGGAGAAGGAAAGTGGAAGGGGAAAAGAGGAAAGGGGGCGCCGCCCCCCTTCCTTGTCCTATTCGGACTAGGGGGGAGGGGGCGCGCGGCTTGCCATGGCTGGCCCTTCTCTTCTCCCTTAGGGCCCATGTAGGCCCATTTACCCCGGGGGGGTTCCGATAACCCCCCGGTACTCCGGTAAAATCCCGATTACACTCGGAACGATTTCGATATCCAAATATAGGCTTCCAATATGTCAATCTTTATGTCTCGACCATTTCGAGACTCCTCGTCCTGTCCGTGATCACATCCGGGACTCTGAACAACCTTTGATACATCAAAACACAAAAACCCTAATTACGATCGTCACCGAACTTTAAGCGTGCGGACCCTACGGTTTCGAGAACTATGTAGACATGACCGAGACACGTCTCCGGTCAATAACCAATAGGGGAACCTGGATTCTCATATTGGTTCCTACATATTCTACAAGATCTTTATCGGTCAAACCGCATAACAACATACATTGTTCCCTTTGTCATCGGCATGTTACTTGCCCGAGATTCGATCGTCGGTATTCCAATACCTAGTTCAATCTCGTTACCGGCAAGTCTCTTTACTCGTTCCGTAATACATCATTCCGCAAATAACTCATTAGTTGCAATGCTTGCAAGGCTTAAGTGATGTGCATTACCGAGTGGGCCCAGAGATACCTCTCCGACAATCGGAGTGACAAATCCTAATCTCGAAATACGCCAACCTAACAAGTACCTTTGGAGACACCTGTAGAGCACCTTTATAATCACCCAGTTACGTTGTGACGTTTGGTAGCACACAAATTGTTCCTCCGGTAAACGGGAGTTGCATAATCTCATAGTCATAGGAACATGTATAAGTTATGAAGAAAGCAATTGCAACAAACTAAACGATCAAGTGCTAAGCTAACGGAATGGGTCAAGTCAATCACATCATTCTCCTGATGTGATCTCGTTAATCAAATGACAACTCATGTCTATGGTTAGGAAACATAACCATCTTCGTTCAACGAGCTAGTCAAGTAGAGGCATACTAGTGACACTTTGTTTGTCTATGTATTCACACATGTATTATGTTTCCGGTTAATACAATTCTAGCATGAATAATAGACATTTATCATGATATAAGGAAATAAATAATAACTTTATTATTGCCTCTATGGCATATTTCCTTCAGGTGGAGCTGCAAGGGGCCCACGAGGATGGGGGCGCGCCCAGGGGGCAGGTGCACCTCCCTGCCTCGTGGCCTCCTCGCTCCTTTCTTGACGTCTACTCCAAGTCCCGTGGATCACGATTGTTCCAAAAATAAATCTCCCTAAGGTTTCATTCCGTTTGATATTCCTTTTCTGTGAAACAATGAAATAGGCAAAAAAACATCAATTTGCAGTGGGCCTTGGGTTAGTAGGTTAGTCCCAAAAAATAATATAAAAGTGTATAATAAATCCCATTAAACATCCAAAATAGATAATATAATAGCATGGAACACTAAAAAATTATAGATACGTTGGAGAGGTATCAGCCAGTGGCCAGACTTAGATGAAATACCAAGATCTCGTTAAGCGTGTTATTTTGAAGTAACCACGGACACCGACCAGGGCCAGGACCACCTCTCACCTAGGTGGTCACAACCTGCCCTATCGCTCCGCCACAAAGTAACAATCGAGGGCCGTCGGGAACCCAGACCCACCTCTACAGGGATGGAACCACCTGTCCTTTCAGCCCCCTCATCGGAATAACTTGCGGGTACTCTACGAGCTGACCCGACTTTAGTCATCACCTGTATCACATATTATGTATAAGTATATACCCGTGATCACCTCCCAAGTGATCACTTCCCGATAGTATAGCATGGCAGACGGACAAGAATGTAGGGCCACTAATGATAAACTAGCATCCTATACTAAGCATTTAGGATTGCAGGTAAGGTATCAACAACTGTAGCAACAATGACATGCTATGCAATAGAATAGGATTAACCAGAAACAGTAACATGCTACACTACTCTAATGCAAGCAATAGAGAGAAGAATAGGCGATATCGGGTTGATCAAGGGGGGGGGGGTCTTGCCTGGAAGCTCCGCTGAAAGGGAAGAAGTGTCATCGTCGACGTAGTCGATCACAGGGGCATCAACAGCGGTCTTGGGGTCTACCAAAGAAAAGACGGGGAAGAAACAGTAAATACATAGCAAGCAAGTGCATAACACGACAATGGGCAGAGCTAGACGTGTTCTAACACGGTGCTACACGTTACCGGTGAAGGGGATAACATCCGAGAATGCTTTCCCGAAGTTTGGCATTTTCGGACAAACGAAAGGGAGGGGGAAATTCCATGTTCGCTATGATAGGGGCACATGACAGATGAACGGAGAGCGTATTCGGATTTGTCTCGTCGTACTGAGCAACTTTCATGTATAAAACTTTTTCATCCGAGTTACGAATTATTTTCTATGATTTTTCAAAGATTTAAACAATTTACAGAATTTATTATTAATTCGAAATAAATAACTAAAATGCTATGTGCACCCAGATCTATGTACACAGAGGTGTACCAGAGGGTGACAAGCGGGTTCAGGGGGTCCCAGTTGACCAGTCAATGTTTGACTGGTTAACAGTGGTTGGGGCCCCCCTGTCAAACACACATTTAGCTAATTACATATTAGTTTGGCTAACTAAGTAATTAGTGTAACTAAAACAATTTAATTAATCAATAAATTATTATTTTTATATCTTTTCTTAAACATATCTTTTTAAGAAAAAGGGTTGGGGGCCCTGCTGGCAGTGGCTGATACGTCCATTTTGCATCATTCTTTTATATTGATATTTATTGCATTATGGGCTGTTATTACACATTATGTCAAAATACTTATGCCTATTCTCTCTTATTTTACAAGGTTTATATGAAGAGGGAGAATGCCGGCAGCTGGGATTCTAGGCTGGAAAAGGAGCAAATATTGGAGACCTATTGTGTACAGCTCCAAAAGTCCTGAAACTTCACGAAAGTTATTTCTAGAATATATAAAAAATATTGAGCAAAGAATGTTCCAAAGGGGGGCCACACCCTGGCCACGAGGGTGGGGGCGCGCCCTACCCCCTGGACGCGCCCCCTACCTCGCGGGCCCCCTTGTGGCCCTCCGATGCCCATCTTCTGCTATATGAGGTCTTTCGTCGAGGAAAATATGGGAAGCAAGCTTTTGGGAAGAAACTCTGCCCCCACGAGGCGGAACCTTGGCGGAACCAATCTAGGGC
>NC_041392.1:628906524-628916795 GCF_002162155.2 Triticum dicoccoides | reverse complement strand
ATCATCGCCATCGTCATCACCAACGATCCTCTCATCGGGAGGGGGTCAATCTCCATCAACATATTCACCAGCACCATCTCATCTCAAACCCTAGTTCATCTCTTGTATCCAATGTTTGTCTCAAAGCCTCAGATTGGTACGTGTGGGTTGCTAGTAGTGTTGATTACTCCTTGTAGTTGATGCTAGTTGGTTTATTTGGTGGAAGATCATATGTTCAGATCCATTATGCATATTAATACCCCTCTGATTATGAACATGAATATGCTTTGTGAGTAGTTACGTTTGTTCCCGAGGACATGGGAGAAGTCTTGCTATTAGTAGTCATATGAATTTGGCATTCGTTCGATATTTTGATGAGATGTATGTTGTCGTCCCTCTAGTGGTGTCATGTGAACGTCGACTACATGACACTTAACCATTGTTTGGGCCTAGAGGGAGGCATTGGGAAGTAATAAGTATATGATGGGTTGCTAGAGTGACAGAAACTTAAACCCTAGTTTATGCGTTGCTTCGTAAGGGGCTGATTTGATCCATATGTTTCATGCTATGGTTAGGTTTACCTTAATACTTCTGTTGTAGTTGCAGATGCTTGCAATAGGGGTTAATCATAAGTGGGATGCTTGTCCAAGTAAGGATAGTACCCAAGCACCGGTCCACCCACATATCAAATTATCAAAGTACCGAACGTGAATCATATGAACGTGATGAAAACTAGCTTGACAATAATTCCCATGTGTCCTCGGGAGCGCTTTACTTCATATAAGAGTTTGTCCAGGCTTGTCCTTTGCTACAAAAAGGATTGGGCCATCTTGCTGCACCTTATTTACTTCTATTACTTGCTACTCGTTAGAAATTACCTTAACAAAACTATCCGTTACCGATAATTTCAGTGCTTGCAGAGAATACCTTACTGAAAACTTCTTATCATTTCCTTCTGCTCCTTGTTGGGTTCGACACTCTTACTTATCGAAAAGGCTATGATAGATCCCCTACACTTGTGGGTCATCAAGATTCTTTTCTGGCGCCGTTGCCGGGGAGTGAAGCGCCTTTGGTAGGTGGAATTTGGTAAGAAAATTTTGGCTAACTAGTGTGCTAAAATTTACTCTCACTTGTTACTATGGAATAATCCTTTGAGAGGCTTGTTCGGGGTATCTTCACCCCGACCACTAGAGCAAAGAGTTTCTCCTCAACCTACTGAACCTATTGAAAATGTTTACTTTGAAATTCCTTCGGGTATGATAGAGAAACTGCTAGCTAATCCTTTTGCAGGAGATGGAACATTGCATCCCGATTTACACTTAATCTATGTGGATGAAGTTTGTAGATTATTTAAGCTTGCAGGTATGCCCGATAATGTTATCAAAAAGAAGGTCTTCCCTTTATCTTTGAAGGGAGATGCATTGACATGGTATAGGCTATGTGATGATATGGGATCATGGGACTATAAGCGATTGAAATTGGTATTTCACTAGAAGTTTTATCCTATGCATCTTGTTCATCATGATCGTAATTATATGTATAATTTTTGGCCTCGCGAAAGAGAAAGCATCGCTCAAGCTTGGGGAGGCTTAAAGTCAATGTTATATTCATGCCCCAATCATGAGCTCTCAAGAGAAATGATTATTCAAAAAATTTATGCTCGACTTTCTCTCAGTAATCGCTCCATGCTCGATACTTCTTGTACTGGATCTTTTATGATGAAGACTATTGAATTCAAATGGGATTTATTGGAAAGTATTAAAAGCAACTCTGAAGATTGGGACCTCGACGAAGGTAAGGAGTTAGGTATAACACCTAAGTTTGGTTGTGTTAAATATTTTATGGATACTGATGCTTTCCGTGAATTTAGCACTAAATATGGACTTGACTCTGAGATAGTAGCTTCTTTCTGTGAATCATTTGCTACTCATGTTGATCTTCCTAAGGAGAAGTGGTTTAAATATAATCCTCCCATTGAAGTAAAAGTAGTTGCACCTATTAATGTTGAAGAAAAGACTATCACTTATAATGATCATGTTGTTCCTACTGCTTATGTTGAGAAACCACCTTTCCCTGTTAGAATAAAGGATCATGCTAAAGTTCCAACTCTAGTCAACAAAAGTAATATAAGGACTCACAAACCCCCTGAGCAAGTTAAAGTTGAACCTAATATTGCTATGGTTAAAGATCTCTTGGCCGATAATATTGATGGGCATGTTATTTACTTCTATGACGAGACTGCTAGAATTGCTAGACCTGATACTAAAAATAAACATAGACCTGTTGTAGGCATGCCTGTTATTTCTGTTAAAATAGGAGATCATTGCTATCATGGCTTATGTGATATGGGTGCTAGTGCAAGTGCAATACCTCATTCCTTATACAAAGAAATTATGCATGATATTGCACCTGCTGAGATAGAAGATATCGATGTTACCATTAAGCTTGCCAATAGAGATACTATTTCACCGATTGGGATTGTTAGAGATGTTGAAGTCTTGTGTGGGAAAGTTAAATACCCTGCTGATTTTTTGTTCTTGGTTCCCCACAAGATAGCTTTTGTCCCATTATATTTGGTAGACCCTTCTTGAATACTATTAATGCTAAGATAGACTACAATAGGGATATTGTTTCTGTTGGTTTAGGGGATATGTCTCATGAGTTTAATTTTGCTAAGTTTCGTAGACAACTCCGTGATGTGGAATTGCCTAGTAAATATGAAATTATTGGTCTTGCTTCTATTGCCGTGCCTCCTACTGATCCTTTAGAACAATATTTGCTAGACGATGAAAATGATATGTTCATGAATGAAAGAAGGGAAATAGATGAAGTATTCTTTAAACAGAGACCTATTCTGAAACACAACTTGCCTGTTGAAATCCTAGGGGATCCTCCTCCACCCAAGGGTGATCCTGTGTTTGAGCTTAAACATGTACCTGATACTCTTAAATATGCTTATCTTGATGAAAAGAAGATATATCCTGTTATTAATAGTGCCAACCTTTCAGAGAAGGAGGAAGAAAAATTATTGAAAACTCCAAGCACTGCGCTTCTACTGGATATACTCTTGATGATCTTAAGGGCATTAGTCCCACTCTATGTCAACACGAAATAAATTTGGAGAAAGATGCCAAATCAGTTATTGATCACCAACGACGGCTGAATCCTAAGATGAAAGAAGTGGTAAGAAAGGAAATATTAAAGCTCCTTGAGGCATGTATAATTTATCCCGTTGCTGATAGTCAGTGCACTACTAGGAAAAGGCCTACTAATGGCGCACCTAATTTAGCCATTAATGGCGCGCCATTAGTGCCACGCCATTAGTATATTTTACTAATGGCGCACCACAGGTGCGCCATTAGTATCTGGTATACTAATGGCGCACCTCAGATGCGCCATTAGTATATACAACAGTGCGCCATTAGTATGCCTCCCAGGGGGCCATGTATACCCAGGTGCTTTGGCATACTAATGGCGCACAACAACAAGATGCGCCATTAGTAACTTCGGCATACTAATGGCGCACTGTTTAATGATGCGCCATTAGTATCCTTTGGCATACTAATGGCGCACTGTGATGTGATGCGCCATTAGTATGAATATTAGGTTTTTTTTAATTTTCTGTTTTTTGCACAAGTTACAAAATGTATAATTGGACAAAATATAGATAGCACACATCAACAACAGATTCATTGAATACAATAGAAGATTAGTCTCTGAATACAATTCATCATATTAGTCTCCGAATACAATTCATCATATTAGTCTCCGATTTGAAAAGACCGAAGAAAGATAGAACATTATATTACAAGTCTCGAAACCGCGAGTAGCGAGTTTGTCTTCACATTACAAGTCGATATCGATCATCTAAACTACCATCACATAGAAGAGAGCTGCGGTCATCACGATGAGCATGATCATGATGAAACTCGTCTTCATCCGGTTCCTCCAACACTCCCTCCCCTCTCCCGCTAGATAGCGGGCGTATCTAGATTCGGCCTCGGCCCTAGTGGTGTACCCTTTGTAACTGTTATCGCTGAATCGGTGAACCTGTCTCCGACACTCCTCCCAGTCGTCGTAGACTCCGGGAACCTTACCCTTGTACACGACATACGACGGCATCGCTATGCAGTAGCCAAACGAAACGTTAGTACCAATTCACAGACAATACATAAGCAATATATAAGTATGCAACAGAACAATCGGAAGAGAAAAGCAAGACATTAATAGCATCAATTACATCTAAGTTGAACGACTCTCGAAACCAAAGAGACATACTACAAGTTCATTAAAGTTTAATTACAACATGAGCCAATCGATGTTTCAGAACTAGACACAACATCACTGCTTTCGACTCGACTCAAGGGACCGGAGCGTGGATGAAGCCGCCGTCTATCGTGGGAGTCATGAAATAACGGTCGTTGTCAGCCTGCATTTGTAGCATTGTGTCGATGTCACTGTTGGACGGTTGATTTCTGAGGTAGAACTGCCCCGAGGTACGAAGGACATCTTGATGGATGATTTCCGCAAACTCCGACTGGATGCGAAAGAATTCTTGTCTGATGTCCGCGTCCTGGATTGCCGACACGCTCGCAGCCCAATCTTTGAGTTTACTCAGTAGCAGAAGTTGATGATGGTCTCGTACGATCGCCCGCATGTGATGGATGATGTAGTAGGCACCCTTCTGACCGCCAGGCGGCTGCTTGACGCAGCAGAACGTCGTATTGTGGGAGAACACGTGCTTGCCGTACTTACGAATAGGCCTGGTGAAGGTGCCTCCAGATTTGACGTAGCCGGGGAGAACATCATCAAGAACCTTCTTGACATTTGTGTAGTCTACGTTCGACTGACGGTCCGAGTCGAAATACGTGGCCATGGAATATTTGGGGCTTAGGAGGATGAGCGTGCAATGTGTGTCACTGCAGAAAACACGGAATGTTAAAAGGAAAACGATCGAAATCTAAGAATTCATATGTTACGGGGCGGTTGAGGGGAGGACTTACTTGGGAAAGTAAGGCACGAGGAAGTTATCCTTATCTTGGTTTGCCAGAATGACGCCTTCGAGGTAAGAAGTCGTGACTTGCCGGTCCCCAGCGCTGCCCAAGATCTTGGCACGCATGTAGAAGGGGTCGACTATCACGATGTCCAGGGTCTTGTCGTGAATGATCCGCATCTCCACACTCAGCGAAAATAGCCGAACGAAGGTGTAGTGCAGCGGATGAAGGTTCAACATAGCATGGATGTCATCAAACCGCAGGACGATCGTACCCCCGATGGAGTTATTCACAAAGCCCTTGCCCTCTGGCACCTTGGCCGCGAAAACCGGGTATGCCACATCCTTCTCTCCGAGACGCTGCTTCTCCAAAGAAAGAACACTGTCATGCAGACTCCGCATAGCACCAGTTGCAGCATCGAGCATATTTCTCGGTAGCATCGGCCTACCCGCCACATGCACCCTCCTCGAGATATCCTCAGGTGAAGGTAGCCCGTCCTGAGCACAGATCGTACTCGGTGCCGGCTGGCCCGCACCCTTGTTAGTCTTTCTTTTGCGTGCCTTCTTCTTCTCCTGTAATGGGACCGAGTTCTGCTCACAGACCGCTTTCTTGAGTGTGTTGGGGCTGATAATATTTCGCACCTCGCCTATCTGAGGCTCGGTGAAGTCGGCAGCTGGAGGCGTCTCCTGAGAGCTGAACGGCAGACGACGCCTGTTGCAACTTGGCTTCTCCGCGGTACCAGCTAGATCGCGCACGTCTTTTGTTGGGTTGGGTTCTTGAGAAGGAGGCCCCATGAAGTCGCCACCGTACCCATGATCGGCAAAGTACTGATCGACGTTGGCAAATGTATCATCGTCGTCTTCGTTCTGATCCTGTGCCATATGCATGTTTGGATCCAGTGGCATAGGGATGTCCGGCACCGTTGCGGCGGTCTTGCCATGGGGCCGGCACGACTGGCGGTGTTGTATTTGGGGTGGTGTCCCCCGCCCCCAAACGAATCTGGCTCTTCGGCCAAAGCAGGGGCCAGCTCAGGCAGGCGCTGAGGGTCATCACGTCATCATCATCGGCCCCGACGGGTCGAATCGGAGGTAACAACTCGTCGCAGCCTGGCAGCACCCGAACCAGTTGAACCCTAAACAAGTTGGGTGGCATCTGGGTACCGTGGAACAAGGGGTTGCCCGGTTGAACGATTTTGCCCTTGGCGACATCGACCAACTCGTTGTTCACGAAGTGCAGGAGAGTGCACGGAACATCGGCGGCGCCCTGCGAAAACATGTAGGGCATCAGGGATGCCCAGTCAAAGGCAAGGAGATGAAGTCCTCGGCCGAGAGAGGCTTAATTAGTTACCGTGATGATGGCGTCGAGCTCGGCTAATGTCGAGGCACCACCAATGGCGGGCGTGCAGTTGACGGAGGGGCCGCTTGCTGCAGAGGTGCCGGCCGGCGTACACCCGGGTGCATTAAGCTCCCGTGCCGGCGTCGGAGACACCAATGTCGCCTCCGCCGGAGACACCAATGGCCCCGCCATCGCGTTCTGCGAGTTGCTGGCCGTGAAGCTAGGAATCGGGGGCAGCCCCTGTTGGCCGCCCGCAATCCACGCACTAATCCCCTAGATCAAGGTAGGCACAATGGCGGTGATCGTCGCTCCGAGTTGTTGTTGCACTTGCTCTTGGACAATCTCTGGAATCCACGCCACCTGTGCCCTGAGTTCTTGAACCTCGCGCGCCTGGCTTTCCGAGCTGGTCTTTTTCTCCTTTCGCCCACCAGTGTTATAGTATGATGACCATTTTGTTGACAAGCCTTTGCCGGCCACACGACCAGCTGACGTCGGCTTACTGAGCTTATCCTTGTTCTTCATTACATTCAACGCCCTATTTAGAGTGGTGTCCCAAGGGTTGCTCTTAGTCGACCCCGCGCTACTGCTTTCAGTCGCCTGCGGAAGGAATGTGAACCATTTAGAAATTTGGCTTCATTAATTAGAATGCAACCATATGGAGCTAATTACGCGGGGTGTATTCCTTACCAGAACAAGCTCAAGCGCCCTGGTCTTCGGATCCGTGGTAAGCTCCTTTGTTTTCAGGTCCTTCTTGTACCGGGCCCTGACAAAGTTCCTGGTCTGCTTGTCACCGTATTTATCAAAGAGGGGCGGTAGGCCTTGCTCGGCACGGTCCGCCTCCTCCTTGTCCCATATAGGCTCCGCCACTCTGTAACCGCCGGGACCGAGTGTGTGTTCCCCTAAGTTCAGCTCCCGCATTTCTTTCCCCCACTTACTTGATTCGGAGTTTGCGGTGCTCGAGCAATTGATCTTGAAGTCGTTGTAGTCATCTTCGGTGATTGAAGGATTTTTCTCCTTGATCTTCTCATAACTCTCACCTTTCTCGATCATACTCTTCACATTGCTTTTCCAAGTAGACAGGGCCTTGCTCATCTTTGTGAGGGTAGCATTGTTCACTTTATTCCCTTTGAGGCTTGTGTTTTCAAATTCAGCGGGGAACTTGTATCGTTCGTGCAGCTTCATGAAGAGGAGGTTGCGCAAATTCCCTCGGTCAGGATGCCTCAGGTTCTCGGTGTTGATCGAGACGGTGCTCCGGAGAGTGCACCCGAGCTGAAGCGAGTACCCCTTGACTATTCGTTCGGGCGCCGTTGGATTCCTGTCGGAGTGCACTTCAGTAACTTCCTCCTTGAGGGTGCGGAGCACGTTTGGGCGCCGGTCCTTCCGTTTCCTCTTCGGTTGGCTGCCATCTGTGCGTGCGCCGCCATCATCAGTGGTGGCATCCTCGGCGGCACCATCAGTGGTGGCATCAGTGGGGTCATCCTCGGCGGTACCATCAGTGGTCTCAGGATCGGTGGGGAAGGCGGCATCCTCATACAAGTGAGGTTGTTCCTCCATCTCCTGGGACAGCTCCCAGAATGCCTTGCCGCCCGAACCCCCGGCCTCATCGTTGTTGGCCATGTTTCTCTCTAAATAGGAACAAAGTTTGGTCAAAAAGTTGGTTATTGTCAAGGAACAAGATCATGGTCTCATCATTTAGGGTTTGTCGACACCGAGGCATCCTAAAAGCTAAGCTTTTATCATTGAGGGTTTTTCGACGCCGAGGCACCCTAAATGCCTAAGCTTTCATCATTTCGGTTTTTATCGACACCGAGGCACCCTAAAAGCCATGCATTAGTCACAAGTACACCGGGGCACTTGATCCTACTTAATTAACTACTAAGATACCCCGGCCCATGCATTAGTCACAAGTACCCCATATGTCCTATTTTTAGCAAAGTCATGCTAAAATTCACGGAAAATTTCAGCATGACCTTTGCTGAAAATAGGACATATGGAGTACCCGAATTTGCCGGAACGGAAGTTAATCGACATTCAGGCAAACTCAAGGGCCTCTCGGGGTACCTGCAAAATCATTATCCAATGAAGGAATTGTGCCGCACACTGCTGCCTCACACTGCTGCCAAAATCATTATCGACATGCTGAACTTGTATTTCACTCTGCATAGCTGAACAGTCTAACAACCAGAAATATATAACAAGAACTGCACTGCAACCAGAAAATTTAATCATGGAGATTACACTGAAAATATGGGCTAAATTACACTGTAATTCTAGGGTATATTACACTGACAAATACACTCAAAATATGGGATAAATTGCACTATAATTCTGGGGTATATTACACTGAGAATTCATCAAAAGTTGCTGAGCTTACACTAAAATACATCTGTACTGCAGGTCTTGTACACACAAATTCAGTGAGATGATCTAACACTGACAAAATAAAGGAAACACCTACTGAACCAATACAGGGCTAAAAACACATGGGGATTACACTTAAAAACATCCAGTGAAAGGCACTAGAAAACCATATAGACACAGGAATAAAGCAGAGCTGACTCATTAAATCTGATACACTGAGAAAACCCTAAACTAGGGAAACTAATCACTTGCATCTAACCTACCAGGAGGTAACTGAACAAATTCAAGAACTACAACAGCAACACGAACCAATACAGAGATATGAAAGCACAAGTTACTAGCATTTGCCTAAAAACTACATAACTAGGATATGAAAGCACAAGTTACTAGCATTTTCCTAAAAACTACATAACTAGGGGACCAACTCTCTGTCTGTAACAAGAACTATAACTAGGAAGCTAGCACCAGATGCACTTGGGGATATACTAGTTATGCACTTCACATCCGGATGGCAATTACCTAGTATTTTAAGCTAAAATTACCTAGTAAGTGCTCAATCAATAAGGTACAAGGTAAACTGAATTGACTTTCCAAATTGACAAGCGCAGACAGAGCATAAGCAAAGAGGTCAACTACTAATATCTATTCAATGCAAATAGTAGACATCTGAGTTCTGGTGCCCATATTGGAACATCCAGAACACCGAAGGCATCTTCAAAGTGAAAATTCTTACCCCTACACAACTATTCGGCATAATCAGAATTCAAAAGTAACATTCTTCGATATAGATCATGGGTGCTCGGGGGAAAGTAGCACAAACAGACAATGCAAACAACCAATCAACTAGTGAAGCCAATCAAGAACCTAGAGATATAGCTAGCAAACTGAGAAGCACATGCAGAGCAAAAGCGAAAAGGTTACATGTTCACTATGAAATAATAGATGCGTGAGTTCCAGTGCCCATATATGAAAAATCTTGAGCAGCAAAGGGCATCATCATCAAAGTGAAACTCTTAAGCCCTACATAATTATGCAGCCTTGATCACACATGACATTACTGGATTTAGATCTATTGTAGTAAATATAAGTACTTGGATGCTCAGATTTAAAGTAAAGTGCATGAGCAGGCAATGCAAACACAAAATCAATTGGTGAAAACCATCGACAACCTTGGGACAAATACGGTGCATCAAACCTAGATAATCAGTGGACCAATTCCAAGTATGTATCAAGAACTATAGCTAGGAAGTTAGCAACAGTTGAACTTGGGGATATACTAATCATGAACAATCTCTCCTGGTCGGTCCAACTCAGAAATCATACCATTGTCTAAAACTGCTTAATAGATTCAGATCATCTAATTGTGAATCATCTGATTTGGGGTTTCAATTTCAGATCATCTTTTACTTATCAACAAGATTGCAACAGTTGCAGACACCTCACACTAACAGTTTCAGACTTGAATAGATTCAGATAACTAAGAAGAACATATCCGGAGGAGGGAGGGAGGATGGGGGTGCATTACCCTAATGTGCTAAACGACGTAAGCGCGTGCGCGCGAGGGGGAGAGGGGGAGAGGAGGAGGGGGAGCTCACGGTGGCC
>NC_041392.1:628824262-628906280 GCF_002162155.2 Triticum dicoccoides | reverse complement strand
CGATGGCGTCCAACGAGGTGGGGCGACTGGGAGAGCGGCGCCGACGTCGGGGCCTCGGGCGGCGGTGGTTGGAGACGTCGTGGCGGGGTCGAGGCGGCGTCGAGGCGGCGGGGCAGCGGCGTCGGGAGAGGATAGGGGAAGGGGATCGAGGGCGAGGGCGAGGGAGAGAGAGGGGATAGGTTTGGGCCGGGGTGGAAATATGGATGGGGGCGGCACAATAGTAATGGCGCACCACCCCTCGGTGTGCCATAAGTACATCCATACTAATGGCGCACCTCACCCTGGTGCGCCATTAGTACATCCATACTAATGGCGCACCTCACCCTGGTGCGCCATAAGTACATCCATACTAATGGCGCACCTCACCCCGGTGCGCCATTAGTATTTGTGTTTAAATATGTTCAAACTAGTTTTATAAGACAGTAATAATTTTTTTATAAGATAGTAATAATTTTTTTATAAGATGGCTACTACAACAGTAATATTTTTTTATAAGACAGTAATATTTTTTTAAAAAATATCATCAAACAGTAATGCCGGTGGAGTGGGGGAGGGTGCGCGGGGTCGGCGGCGGCGGTTGAGTAGGGGATGGGTGTGGGGGGTCGGCGGCGGCGGCCGGTGGACCGGGGGGTGCTCGGCGGCGAGGGGGACCGGATCTGGCGAGGTGGGATAGCGATCGACATGGAGGGGGATCGGGATCGAGTGTCCATGAAATTTAAAAATATTCATGATAGTTCAAAAAGTGCCCATGAAATACAATCGAGAAATGAAGGCTACAATTTAAATACAATCATCTTAGCTAGCTATCTGTTCACAATCTTCTTGCCCTTCTTTTTCGCAAATGGAGTTCTTCTGTGGAACGGACGTCCTTTAGGTAGGGTGGTCCTGCTTCTTCTTGTGGTGTATGCTGCTACTTCATCATCGTCGTCATGTTCGATCCTCGGGTCACCGTACTTGTCGAAGTCTTGCTCATTGGCTACTCCATCCATTCCGATGATCTTCCTTTTGCCTCTCCTCACGACAACACGACTGGGCTTTGACGGGTCGGTAATGAAGAAGCATTGGTCCACTTGGGAAGCCGGTACCCATGGCTCATTTTTCGCGGTGACGTTTGCGCCCGCGGTCTTGGATTTGGCTTCGGGTATAACCATGGTGGTGAAATACTGGTCTTCTTTTAGGACGCTCTTCGCCCATCTGACACGGAACATCGGGACCTTCTCTCCAGCGTAGCTCAGCTCCCAGATCTCCTCGATCCTTCCGTAGTATCTGTCCTTGTCGTTACCGGTGTAGGATTCCATCATTACCCCGGAGTTCTGATAACCATCGCTCTTCATGTCCTTGGCCTCGGTGTAGAATGTGCAGCCGTTGATATCGTACGCCTCATAGGTCATCAGGTTGTGCCCGGCGCCCTGTGACAAGGCGAATATGAGTTGTTCTTCCGCGGAAGAATCCTCATGTAAAGGGTACGACAGAAGCTTCTGCTTGAACCAACGCGTGAAACATGAGTTGTGCTCTTTGAGTATATCTCCGTCCGTCCTATGTTGGCCTTGGTCATTGTACGTCTTCTTAATAAAGGTTTTGTGCTCTACCACCCAAGGATCGACCACGTCTATGTGTTGTAGCGCGACTAGGTTTGCTCTTTCAAAGTCGGCGAGTCAACCCTCGAAGTCGACATGCATTTCGCGGCGACCCTCACGGTGACCCCATCCAGCGAGCCTGCCGAGGTGCCTATTGACGGGCAGACCAACAGGGTTCTCGATGCCTAGATAATTCGTGCAGTAGGAGATGCACTCTTCGGCCAGAAAGCCCCTGGCTATGCTTCCCTCTGGACGTGACATGTTGCGAACGTATCCTTTGATGACACCATTCATCCTTTCGAACGGCATCATGCTGTGCAGGAACGTTGGCCCGAGTTGGATGATATCGTCCACGATATGGACCAGTAGATGCACCATAACGTCAAAGAATGCGGGCGGGAAGTACATATCAAGCTCGCATAGTATCACCACGATCTCTTCCTGTAGCCTTCTGAGTTGCCTCACGCAAACAGACTTCCGAGAGATGACTTCGAAAGAGTTTCATAGGCCAAATAGCGTTTCACGGACGTGCGTGTCCATGATCCCACGGATTGCAACTGGAAGTATCTGCGTCATCAGCACGTGACAGTCGTGAGACTTCATCCCGCTGCACTTCTGCTTCGCTGGGTCTAGGTATCTGCTTATCTTCCCCGCGTAACCGTAAGGAAGTTCTACTCCTAGGAGGCAGGTGAAAAACTGCTCGATCTCCTCCTGACTTAGAGTGAAGCACGTGGGAGGGTAGTCATTTCCGGTCTTCTTGGCCTTTTTGCCTTTGCGACGACTTTCCGCGTCCTGCTTCGCCTCATCATCATCATCATCATCATCATCATCATCATCATCATCATCATCATCATCATCATCATCATCATCATCATCATATATAGCGTGAAGCTCCTACCTGATGCCCATTGATTTCAAGTCTGCCCTTGCTTTCGTCCCATCTTTGGTCCTCTCTGGCATGTTGAGCAGGGTACCAAGCAGACTCTCGCACACGTTCTTCGTGATATGCATTACATCAAGGCTGTGAGGCACACGGTGGATCTTCCAGCACGACAAGTCCTAGAAAACAGACCTCGTTTTCCATACCTTCACCAGCGGCTCTGGTGCCTTTCGCTTCTTTCCCGGCTCTGGCGCCTTTTGCTTCTTTCCCGGCAGTGGGCAATCTTTTCAATTTTTCAACAGCTCGTCTATTTCCTCGCCGCTCCTCGTACGCGGGCATCCTCGGGGTTCGGTTTCACCATCGAACAGATCCTTGCGTTTTCTCCACGGGTCATCGTCGCGAAGCCACCTTCGATGTCCCATGAACACGGTTTTCGAAGACCCGGGATCTCTATCTAGCTGGCGATACGTTGTGTCATCCATGCACCTAACGCATCCAGAAAATCCGTGGACCACCTGCCCCGCGACATATCCGTAACCGAGATAGTCGTGCACCGTCGTGAGCAGCGCGACTCTCATAGGGAAATATTCTTTCTCTATGGCGTCCCATGTATTGGCTGGCGTTTTCCACAGCGTGTCAAGCTCCTCTTTCAGCAGCCCCAGATACAGATTGATGTCGTTCCCTGGTTGTTTTGGTCCTTCAATTAGCATACTCATGTGAATGTACTTCCTCTTCATGCACAACCAGGGGGAAGGTTGTACATCCACACAAACACAGGCCAGGTGCTATGTGTGCTTCTTTGGCTGCCAAACGGATTGACTCCATCGGTGCTTGCGCCCAGCATGATGTTCCTTGGATCGTTCCCAAATTCTAGGTCTTCAAAGTTCAACGCTTGCCACTGGCTCGCATCCTTAGGGTGACTCAACATCTTGTCTTTTTATCTATCTCCGGATCATTTGCGTCATCTTCTCGCTTCTTCTCCTCCCTATCCGCGTGCCAACGCAGGAGCTTTGCTACCTTAGGGTCCGCGAAATACCGCTGCAGACGAGGAGTGATCGGAAAGTACCACACCACTTTTCGAGGAGCTTTCTTCCTCTTCTTGTATCGAGTGACGCCGCACACCGGACATATGGTAGACTTCGCGTGCTCGTCCCGATAAATGATGCAATTGTTCATGCACACATGGTATTTCACGTGCGGTAAATCCAGAGGACACACGATTTTCTTCGCTTCCTCCAAACTGGTCGGGCACTTGTTCCCCTTGGGAAGACGTTCGTGCCAGAATGACATGTTCTCGACGAAGCATGCGTCGGTCATTTTGTGTTTTACCTTCATCTCCAGAGCCATGAGCATTACTTTCAGGCGGGTATCCTCGGGCCTACATCCTTCATACAATGGAGTAACCGCGTCTAACTCAAGTTGATCCATCTTGGTTTTCTCTCGGGCGGCAGCTCTTGCGTTATCCGTCTGCTTGAGAAGCAGCTCTTGAATATGAGGGTCCTGCACCCAGCCCATCGATGGTCCAGCATCGTCTGCTCCGCCGGCATCATCATCTTCATGATCATGCCCGTCGTCTGCTCCGGCATCTTCCTCATCATCATGTCCTGCATCTTCTACATGATGACTGTGTACAGCATCACCGTCGTGATCATCTCCTGGGGATTCTTCGTCTTCTCGCCCGCCCGAGCCGCGGTGGTTGTCTTGCTTCCCTTCCTCATTTCTTGCCCGGCCCCCATGGACGACTTCGTAGTCATCTTCATCACCTTGCCACCGATAGCCATCCATGAAACCACGCAAGAGCAGGTGGTCCCGCACCTGCCCAGATTCCGGGTCCGCAATAAGGCTCTTCAGCTTGCATCTTCGACACGGACATCTTATCTCCGTCTCGTTCTTTTGAAGCATCTCGGCCTTCGCGGACCTCAAAAACCTATTCACGATGCCTTCGGTCATCGTGCGGACCATGGTCGCCTGCGGGGTAGAACAAAACGATATTTTAGAACCAAGAAAAAATTTGGCATGACTTTCCCTAAAAATAGGACCAAAAAGAATGCTTAATGCCAAAATTCTCGCCGAAACGGAAATGAATCAACATTCCAGCAAAATATTGGCAACTATCGCATTTCAAATACCGGTACACCTCCAAACACAAACACATATGCAACACCACAAACATATGCAACACCACGAACATACATAGATCTAGCTAGGCCATAAAAAGTGCATGTGCACATTGTTGTAGGGAGAACAACATAAATATAGCTTCCCCCCTTACTTACCTATCAAAACAAGGTAATTTAACCACTTAAATTGAATGAATCTACGGTGGAAATGAGGTGAAAAAGAGGAGGCACCCGAGACAAGGAGGAGGTGGAGAGAATGAAGTGGGGAGAAAGTGAGTGTGGGTAGGAGAGGCTGTCCAAAATATCTTGTTGCTGCCCACTTACTAATGGCGCACTAACTCTAAATGCGCCATTAGTAATCCAGGTTACTAATGGCGCACCTTCTGGTGGTGCGCCATTAGTAGTTTTGCAAAAAAAAACATACTAATGGCGCACTGTTCCACAGTGCGCCATTACTAATTTAAACTAGTAATGGCGCACGGTCGAACAGTGCGCCATTAGTAGTTTTGCAAAAAAAGGAATAAAAATATAATAAAAAACAACATTAGTGGCGCACTTTCCGACAGGTGCACCATTACTAGTTACAACTAGTAATGGCGCACTGTGTCTGGATGCGCCATTAGTATGTTTGGACAGGCGCACTAGTTCAATTTTTTTTTTATACTAATGGCGCACCCTGGGCCAGGTGCGCCATTAGTAGTTTCAGCTCTAATGGCGTATCAGAAGGTGGTGCGCCATTAGTATATACTAATGGCGCACCGCTTGTCTGGTGCGCCATTAGTGTCAATCCCATCTATAGCCCTTTTTCTAGTAGTGGGTAAGTCCTGTCCATTGTGTCCCTAAGAAGGGAGGTATTACTGTCGTTCCTAATGATAAAGATGAATTGATTCCACAAAGAATTATTATAGGTTATAGAATGGTAATTTTTGCAAATTAAATAAAGCTACTAAAAAAGATCATTACCCTTTGCCTTTCATTGATCAAATGCTAGAAAGATTATCCAAAGATAAACATTTTTGCTTTCTAGATGGTTACTCTGGCTTCTCTCAAATACCTGTGTCAGCTGATGATCAAGCAAAGACCACTTTTACTTGCCCTTTCGGTACTTTTTCTTATAGATGTATGCCTTTTGGTTTATGTAATGCACCTGCTACCTTTCAAAGATGCATGATGGCTATATTCTCTTACTTTTGTGAAAAGATTTGTGAGGTTTTCATGGATGATTTCTCCGTTTATGGATCCTTTTTTGATGATTGCTTGAGCAACCTTGATCGAGTTTTGCAGAGATGTGAAGAAACTAATCTTGTCTTGAACTGGGAGAAGTGCCACTTTATGGTTAATGAAGGTATTGTCTTGGGGCATAAAATTTCTGAAAGAGGTATTGAAGTTGATAAAGCTAAGGTTGACGCTATTGAAAAGATGCCGTGTCCCAAGGACATCAAAGGTATAAGAAGTTTCCTTGGTCATGCCGGTTTTTATAGGAGGTTCATTAAGGTCTTCTCAAAAATTTCTCGGCCTCTGACTAACCTATTACAAAAATATATTCCTTTTGTCTTTGATGATGACTGTGTAGAAGCATTTGAAATACTTAAGAAATCTTTGGTTTCTGCACCTATTGTTTAGCCACCTGATTGGAATTTACCATTTGAGATTATGTGTGATGCTAGTGATTATGCTGTAGGGCCTGTTCTAGGACAAAGAGTTGATAAGAAATTAAATGTTATCCAATATGCTAGTAAAACCCTAGACAGTGCCCAAAGAAATTATGCTACTACTGAAAAAGAATTTTTAGCAGTTGTATTTGCTTGTGATAAGTTCAGACCTTATATTGTTGATTCTAAAGTAACTATTCACACTGATCATGCTGCTGTTAAATATCTTATGGAAAAGAAAGATGCTAAACCTAGACTTATTAGATGGGTTCTCCTACTACAAGAATTTGATTTGCATATTATTGATAGAAAGGGAGCTGAGAACCCCGTTGCGGATAACTTGTCTAGGTTAGAGAATGTTCTTGATGACCCACTACCTATTGATGATAGCTTTCCTAATGAACAATTAAATGTCATAAATGCTTCTCGTACTGCTCCATGGTATGCTGATTATGCTAATTATATTGTTGCTAAATTTATACCACCTAGTTTCACATACCAGCAAAAGAAAAAGTTCTTCTATGATTTGAGACATTACTTTTGGGATGACCCACATCTTTATAAAGAAGGAGTAGATGGTATTATTAGACGTTGTGTACCTGAGCATGAACAGGAACATATATTACGCAAGTGTCACTCTGAGGCTTATGGAGGACACCACGCTGGAGATAGAACTGCACACAAGGTATTGCAATCCGGTTTTTATTGGCCTACTCTCTTCAAGGATGCCCGTAAGTTTGTCTTATCTTGCGATGAATGTCAAAGAATTGGTAACATTAGTAGACGTCAAGAAATGCCTATGAATTATTCGCTTGTTATTTTACCATTTGATGTTTGGGGCTTTGATTATATGGGACCGTTTCCTTCCTCTAATGGATACACACATATTTTAGTTGTTGTTGATTACGTTACTAAGTGGGTAGAAGCTATTCCAACTAGTAGTGTCGATGATAACACCTCTATTAAGATGCTCAAAGAAGTTATTTTTCCAAGGTTTGGAGTCCCTAGATACTTAATGACTGATGGTGGTTCACACTTTATTCATGGTGCCTTTCGTAAAATGCTTGCTAAGTATGATGTTAATCATAGAATTGCATCTCCTTATCATCCACAGTCTAGTGGCCAAGTAGAACTTAGAAATAGAGAGCTCAAATTAATTTTCCAAAGACCGTTAATAGATCTAGGAAGAATTGGTCCAAGAAACTTGATGATGCATTATGGGCTTATAGAACTGCATATAAAAATCCTATGGGTATTGAGGGAGTCCTGGATTAGGGGGTGTCCGGATAGCCGGACTATAACCTTTGGCCGGAGTCTTGGACTATGAAGATACAAGATTGAAGACTTCGTCCCGTGTCCGGATGGGACTTTCCTTAGCGTGGAAGGCAAGCTTGGCAATACGGATATGTAGATCTCCTCCCATTGTAACCGACTCTATGTAACCCTAGCCCTCTCCGGTGTCTATATAAACCGGAGGGTTTCAGTCCATAGGACGGACACACAATCATACCATAGGCTAGCTTCTAGGGTTTAGCCTCTCTGATCTCGTGGTAGATCTACTCTTGTACTACCCATATCATCAATATTAATCAAGCAGGACGTAGGGTTTTACCTCCATCAAGAGGGCCCGAACCTGAGTAAAACATTGTGTCCCCTGCCTCCTGTTACCATCCGGCCTAGATGCACAGTTCGGGACCCCCTACCCAAGATCCGCCGGTTTTGACACCGACATTGGTGCTTTCATTGAGAGTTCCTCTGTGTCGTCACCTTTAGGCCCGATGGCTCCTCCGATCGTCAACAACGATGCGGTCCAGGGTGAGACCTTTCTCCCCGGACAGATCTTCGTGTTCGGCGGCTTTACACTGCGGGCTAATTCGCTTGTCCATCTGGAGCAGATTGAAAGCTACGCCCCTGGCCGTCAGGTCAGATTTGGAAGTTTGAACTACACGGCTGACATCCGCGGAGACTTGATCTTCGACGGATCCGAGCCACAACCAAGCGTGCCACACTGTCACGATGGGCATGACTTAGCTCTACCGCCGAACAGTGCCCCGGAGGCCGCGCCCGCAACAGCTCCGACCCTTAGCTCGGAGCCAACTGCGCCGATCGAGGGCGGGTGGCTAGACACCACCTCGGGGGCTGTAGTCTCAACGGCGATCGAGCCAAACACCAGCTTTATCCTCTGCGAAGCCAGTGACTCCAAGGTGCCGGACCCTGCTCTGGACTCCGAACCCTCCGCGCCCTTGCCAATCGAATCCGATTGGGCGCCGATTGTGGAATTCACCGCCACAGATATCTTTCTACACTCGCCCTTCGGCGGCATTCTGAATTTACTAAGGCCTCTCTCTTTGTCAGGAGAGCCCTGGCCGGATTATGGCCAACAGGATTGGGATGCGGACAAGGAAGAAATTCGACGCCCACCCACCACCCACTTTGTAGCCACTGTTGACGATTTAAACGACATGCTTGACTTCGACTCCGAAGACATCGACAGCATGGACGACGATGTAGGAGGCAAACAGGAACCAGCGCCCACAGGGCACTGGACAGCCACCCCATTCTATGATGTATACATGGTGGACACACCCAAAGGAAACGACAAAGACGAATGGGAGGACACAACGAAGGGTCGTTCCTCCGAAAAGCAGTCAAAGCGGTGGTGTAAGCGCCGCTCCAAGCCCCGCCTCGATAGAGACAACGGTCATACAGACCCAGCCACAGAGCAGGGTGAGCCGGCGAATGATGAACATGGCATCGAGCAACCGTCCGAACAAGGCAACTTGGATAAACAAACCGCACAACCCGTCCCCGGCGAAGATAACAGTCCGGACGACCTCACGCCGGACAAGTTCCTGGAGCAGAAGAACCTCCACAAAAGGCTCGTCGCCACTGCGTGTAGCCTGAAAAAGCAGAAGCAGAAGCTCAAAACTGCGGAAGATGCACTCAGAATCAGGTGGAGCAAAGTACTCAACACCACAGACAAATACGACGATAGTCGCCACACAAAAAGCTACCCGAAGCGAAAGCTCCTTCCTGAATTTGATGAGGAGGCCTTAGAACCTCCGCAATCAACAAATAAGGAAGCCACCCGGTCGGATAAACGACCCCATGGCCAATATAGAGCGGCAAGAGGCGCCGCACACAAGCCATCACACGACCCACTCAAGGATTCGCATCAAAAAGATGGCCCAGCCAGATCTATCTACGGGCCAAGAAAGCAAGCTTTAGTAAGCAATACAACACAACAAACATCCGAACACTATGGCACGCCTAAATACAGGGGTGCCGCACACCCCCTATGTTTCACCGATGAGGTGCCGGACCATGAATTTCCAGCGGGATTCAAGCCCGTAAACATAGAGGCGTACGACGGAACGACAGACCCCAGAGTCTGGACTGAGGACTATATCCTCCATAGCCATATGGCCAGAGGAGACGACCTCCACGCCATAAAATACTTACCCCTCAAGCTCAAAGGGCCAGCCCGGCATTGGCTTAAAGGCCTTCCCGAAAACACTATTGGAAGTTGGGAAGAGCTCGAGGATGCTTTTCGGGCAAATTTTCAAGGGACCTATGTCCGACCTCCAGATGCAGACGATTTAAGTCATATAAATCAACAGCCCGGAGAGTGTGCCCGGTAACTCTGGAACAGATTTCTTACTAAAAAGAACCAGATAGTCGATTGTCCGGACGCCAAAGCCTTAGCAGCTTTCACACACAACGTTCGAGACGAATGGCTCGCCAGACACCTTGGCCAAGAAAAGCCAAGAACAATGGCCGCATTGACAAGCCTCATGACCCGCTTCTGCGCGGGAGAGGACAGCTGGTTGGCAAGATGCAGCACTAGTGACCCAAGTACATCTGAAGTCAGGGACGGAAACAGGAAACCGCGACGCAGCAAGGACCAGCGCCGGAATACAGGAAACAGCCCGAAGAGCACGGCAGTCAACGCCGGATTCAAAAGCCCTCGGCAGGGTCAGAAAAAGCTGCCCCTCAAGGATAACAGGGACGAGCTATCTAGCCTAAACAAAATCTTGGATAGAATATGTCAAATCCACAGCACTCCCGGGAAGCCCGCAAACCATACCCACAGAGAATGTTGGGTCTTCAAGCAATCCGACAAACTCAACGCCGAACACAAGGGGCTCGATACACCAAGTGTGGACGATGATGAACCCCACAAGCAAAGCATCGGGAAACAAAAGAATTTCCCACAAGAAGTCAAAATAGTAAACTTACTTCATGTGACAACAGGGAAAAACAGAGTGGCGCCTATAGAGATACGCGCCACGCGGCCTATCACAAAGGAGTCTCGCCACTGGTTGTTAAAACCGATGACCTTCGACCATCAGGATTACTCCGGAAGTATCCGAAATGCAGGTTGGACTGCCTTGGTATTAGATCTGATAATCGACGGATTCCACTTTACACAAGTCCTGATGGACGGCGGCAGTGGTCTAAACGTGCTATATCATGACACAGTCCGCAAAATGGGGATGGACCCAACAAAACTTCGCCATAGCAACACTTCCTTCAAAGGAGTAACATCAGGCCCGGATGCCCATTGTACGGGTTCTCTCCTGCTAGAAGTAATGTTCGGTTCCCCCGATAACTTCCGCCGCGAAAAGCTAACCTTCCATATCGCCCCATTTTCAAGTGGCTATCAAGCATTACTGGGACGTGAAGCTTTCGCCCGCTTTAACGCGATACCGCATTATGCATCTCTCACACTTAAGATGCCCGGTCCACGAGGCATCATCTCACTAAAGGGAAACACTAAATGTTCCTCACGCGCAGAAGACTATGCGGCTGCCTTGACAGCCACACATTAAAACAGCTTCACCAAGAAAAGCATCTAACAGGTCATTAAGACCATGGACATGGCTAGGCGAGTCCGGAGCAAACTTATAATTGATAAAGGTTTTTGTAGCCGTACACCCCTATACAAGGGGCTCCGCATATGTAAAATAAGCAACAATAAGGCTCAATTTTCCCCATCTTGAATTATACTTTGTTTACTTAGTACAACATATATTTCGCATGGCTATTCTTCTTTCAACTAAGTTCCTCTCTTTTACAGATGAACACCGTGCTACACCCGTCCAGGACACGACGCAACGGAGACACAGGCGCAGACGTGCAGCAGGGACCCGTCCCAAGGATTCTCTTTAGATTAAGACTCTGCGTAAACCTTTTTCAATGTCTCTTGTTGATGCACATCCCCCGGATTCACAGTATAACCGAGGAGGAGGCTGGCGTCTTGGCATGTGGCCACGTCAGAATTTCGCACGTACCTGGACACTAGGGGCTTATTATCATGGGCACTGCTCAGCCCGTTTTTATAAAGACCGAATACCTTAGGGAGTGTTCGGCGTCGCGAGTTTGGCCTTATATGCATCAGCTCCGAATCATGTCTTTGGTAAAATGTTGGGTTTGCCTGGCTCCTGTGTTTTGCTGCCTTACGTTCTGCTCTATCGGCTAAGGCGGCACCAGGAGAACTACTGCTATTGTGCCCCAGTTCAGCCAGGCGAGCACCTCAGTAGAGAAAGCCGAAAACTGACTGTCATGATATAGCGTGAGACTGGTCAACCACTCGATGACCTATCGGAGTCTTCGGGATTCCTCCACATTAACGAAGGGCCGTTTCCCGGCCAGGCACACACGCGCCCCGAGTTCGGGCGAGCGCGGCGCCACCAGGGGCTATATAGTAGCCCCCCTGTCAAACTACTATGGCTAAGTGAAAGTGATAAAGCATTATAGTCCGATTGCCTAGTTCACTGCGCTATCACCTCCTTCATGGACCAAGATGTTGGATCAAGTGTGAGAATGCGCCTTCTGCGAACACTCCCGCATTATATGCATGGGGGCTGAAGCCGACGACTGCCATCTTTCAGATTATATACACATATACCTCAACAGCCGCACAGGAGGCATTATAATACATGCAGGAACAAGTATAAAAAGCTTCTACAATTCATCAAAATATTGTTTTACAATAATACATGTTATTCGAACATAATATCCTTCGAGCACTACATCTCTATCAAACGAGCGCGTTGTAGAACTTCCTGAAAATAGTGCTCAGCAGGTATTCGGCCTCCGTCCGTATCTTGGGATGCAACAGCGACGGCCTCCATCTCCGCCCAATATGTCTTGACACGGGCAAGGGCCATCCGCGCACCCTTTATGCATGTTGACCTATTCATCGCATTGATATGCGGCACTGCACCAAGGAACTGCTGCACCAAGCTAAAATAACTGTTTGGCTTTGGCCTTTCTGGCCACAGATGATCCATGACATCCTTCATGGCGAGTCCTAACAACGTATTCAGTTCGGCCCATTCGGCCAAACGATCGGTCTACGGAAGCGGACGCTCCGGATTGTTGAACTGTGACGAGAAGAGCTTTTCGACTTCGCTATCTTTCTGATCTCGAAAATGTTCGGCCGCATCAGCGGCACTCGCAGCTAAATCCAGATATGCGTCCGCCGAACTCCACATCCGATCCAACGGAGCGTATTTAGGATCTCCGAACTTCATCCGCAGCATAAAGGGCTTTCCAGCCACGATATCTCCGGCCTGACGGAGCTCCTCCTTCATCGCTCTCATCGCAGAACGAGCATCCTTGGCCGCTGTAGTGGCCTTGTCCAGGTCTGTCCGCTCCGCCCGATCTTCTTTTTCAAGAAGCTTGCAGCGGTCAGCAGCGTTCTTTAACTTCACAGCCATTTCGGCCATTTCCTTCTTGCTTAGGCAGTGAGCAGCCTGTTCGGCTTTCAGCTCTTCAATTGCCTTTACGGCAGCCGCATCACTTCTCCTGGCTTGCTCCTTGGCTCGGGCAAGTTCCGCCCGAAGGTTCTCCATGGCAGCGGCCCCATCTGCATCAAGTGCACACGCTGTAAGATACTGGCATCAAGCTCCTCTTACCAGGTGTCTCCGGAGAAATTACATACCTTGTGCCTCGTCAAGCCGCTTGTTGACAAGCGCGATGTCAGCATCTGCCATGTCAAGTTGTCGCGTTAGCTCGGCAAATTCATCAGTCCGTCTGGCCTCCGGACACTTCGCCACCTACATAGGAAGGCGGCAAAATTACACCTGGGACTATGATCCTCTACGTGCTGTCGTCTTCGACAACACATAGAGTCTCAGGGGCTACTATCTACACAGGGCGCATCTTATATGCAGAACTGTCAAAAGGTACATCACCTCGCGTACCTCAAAACCTGTCAGCAAACTCCTGACGGCCTCGTGCAACCCACTTTCAGCGGACGAAATCCTTTCAATTGCCATACCCATCAACGTACGGTGTTCCTCTGAGATAGACGCTCGCCCTAACAGATCCTTCAGTTCATCCGACCGAGCACCAGGCGGTGCCGGACTCGTTTGATGGCCTTTTTCAAAGACCGGACATGGATGGCCTTGGGGGGCCATATGACTGCCTTCCGACCCTGCCAGATTCGGAGAAACCCTTCGCGATGATACCTCAAGATCGCCCGCCTCATAAGGCGGTACGGCAGGGGGAGGCGTTCTGCTCTCCATCATCTCCGGAAGAAGATCCACCGAAGAAGAGCTCTGCTGAGAAGGACTGAGATCCGAACTACAAGGTAAAATTTTGGTTATTTTCCTCAGAAATAATACAAGGATTTCTCTCATTTTAAACCTCCCCTCTCTACTTACGGCTCGGTGGAGGGCTGATCCCCTTGAGGGCATAGTACGGCCGATGCATCCCCCAACACAGGACCCTCTGGCGAAGATTTCTTCCCCCGCTTTGAGACCATGGACTCCGGGTCTTCAGAGGCAGTCCTCTTCCTCCCCTGAGTAGAGGAATTTTCGATTCCTCCTTTCCAGACAGCCTCCTTCGGGGATGCAGCAGCTTCATTATCCCCCCTTCGCTTTCTTCCGAAGGCACGATCTCCAGCATCCTGGTTAACACGGGATCCGGTGAGGTCTCGGGAAGGGGGGTCGGACACCTGATTAACTTCGCCTTCGCTACCCACTCCTGTTTCAAAGACAACTCTTTTAAGGGTGATGTTGTGATAAATGAACGGATGGTGTGTCCGGGCACAGGGCTACTTACTTGAGTATCCGGATGACTGCAGCTCAGACCTATGTCCTCCTAGAATCCGGACACACTACGTGTGGTCCGAAGAACAATTTGTACATTTCCACGGGCGTCATGCCAAGAAAATGTTGGAGAAATCGTGGTCCCTCCGGGTTGAACTCCCACAGGCGGAGGGGGCGACGTTTGCAGGGAAGAACTCGGCGAATTAACATAACCTGCGTCACCATGACCAGACTGATGTCTCTTTCTAGGAGATCTCGGATGCGGCCCTGTAACAGGGGCACGTCCTTTGCCGACCCCCAGTCCAGCCCCTTATTGACCCATGACGCCAGTCGTGGCGGGGGACCCGAGCGGAAAGCAGGCAGCGCCACCCACTTGGTGCTCATGGGAGCTGTGATATAAAACCACTCTTGTTGCCATAAGTTGAACTCCTCTTGAAAAGAGCCCTCGGGCCATGGAGCGTCAGCATTCTTGCTTATAACAGCGCCTCTGCACTCCGCGTGCTGTCCCTCAATCATCTTCGGCTCTACTTTAAAGGTCTTAAGCCACAGTCCGAAGTGAGGAGTAATACGGAGGAAGGCTTCACACACGACAATGAACGATGAGATGTGAAGGATGGACTCCGGGGCTAAGTCGTGAAATTCCAGCCCATAATAAAACATGAGCCCCCTCACGAAGGGATCCGTCGCGAAGCCTAGCCCTCGGAGGAAGTGAGACACGAACACCACGCTCTCACCAAGCTTGGGAGTAGGAATAACCTCCCTGTGAGCAGGCAACCTATGCGAGATTTCACCGGTAAAAAACCTGGCTTCTCTCAGCTTTAGCACGTCTTCCTCCGTGACGGAGGAAGCCGTCCATCGGCGTCGAAGGTCGGAGCCGGACATCATCGAAGGTCCGAAGCGCCTGAAATCTGGGGCCTTGGGTGTTGGAACTCAAGGCGAAGGGTGAATTAGATTAAGATCAAAAGAAAGGAGTAAGGCCTTGGTCTCTTTATAAGAGGTTGAATACCAAGAGCCCTCCCCGTGACCGTTTGGGACTCGCCTTTGATCGAGGAGACACACCAACGGGCACGATTGGGTTACCCACGTCCGTATTGATGAGAATCCCGTAAATAAAGGGGACATGATCTCTGCTTCGACAAGATGTGCCAAGGAAACCGCCTTGCAAAACGCGCTGAGGTGGGACAGTAAAAACGGTTCAAATAAAGGCTTGGCTGTGGCGTGATGACACGCTACGGAATACATCAGCAGATTAGACTTGTGTAAATATTATTCTCTCTATGGCAGTATGTGGAACTTATTTTGCAGATTCGGACACTATCCTTGTATTCAAAATCTTCTATGAAGTATTCGGAGGAGGAACCCGCCTTGCAATGCCGAAGACAATCTGCGCGCCGGACTCGTCGTCATTGAAGCCTGGTTCAGGGGCTACTGAGGGAGTCCTGGATTAGGGGGTGTCCAGATAGCTAGACTATAACCTTTGGCCGGACTCTTGGACTATGAAGATACAAGATTGAAGACTTCGTCCCGTGTCCGGATGGGACTTTCCTTGGCGTGGAAGGCAAGCTTGGCAATACGGATATGTAGATCTCCTCCCATTGTAACTGACTCTGTGTAACCCCTAGCCCTCTCCGGTGTCTATATAAACCAGAGGGTTTTAGTCCATAGGACGGACATATAATCATACCATAGGCTAGCTTCTAGGGTTTAGCCTCTCTGATCTCGTGGTAGATCTACTCTTGTACTACCCATATCATCAATATTAATCAAGCAGGACGTAGGGTTTTACCTCCATCAAGAGGGCCCGAACCTGGGTAAAACATTGTGTCCCCTGCCTCCTGTTACCATCCGGCCTAGACGCACAGTTCAGGACCCCCTACCCGAGATCCGCCGGTTTTGACACCGACAGGTATGTCTCCATATAAAATGGTTTATGGTAAAGCATGTCACTTACCTCTCGAATTAGAAGATAAGGCATATTGGGCTATTAAAGAGCTCAACTATGACTTTAAACTTGCCAGTGAAAAGAGGTTATTTAACATTAGCTCACTTGATGAATGGAGAACCCAAGCCTATGAAAATGCCAAGCTGTTTAAAGAAAAAGTTAAAAGATGGCATGACAAAAGGTAGAAAAGCGTGAGTTTAATGTAGGTGATTATGGATTTCTATACAACTCTCATTTAAGATTTTTTTAGGAAAACTTATCTCTAAATGGGAAGGCCCTTACGTCATCGAGGAGGTCTGTCGTTCCGATGCCATAAAAATCAACAACTTCGAAGGCACAAATCCGAGGGTGGTGAACGGTCAAAGAATCAAACATTATATCTCAGGTAACCCTATAAATGTTGAAACTAATGTTATTGAAACCGTAACCCTGGAGGAATACATAAGAGACACTTTACGGAACGTTTCAGACTCTGAAAAGGAATAGGTACGTGGTACGGTAAGTAAATCGACTCCAAAACAGTTCTAATGGCAATTTTTCTCCGTTTTGGATTATTGAAGAAAATAGAAAATAAGAAGTAGACCGGAAAGGACACGAGGCTTCCACGAGGGTGGAGGGCGCGCCCTACCCCCCTGGGCGTGCCCCCTGCCTCGTGGGCAGTGAGGGAGTCCTGGATTAGGTGGTCCTCGGACAGCCGGACTATATACTTTGGCCAGACTGTTGGATTATGAAGATACAAGATTGAAGACTTCGTATCGTGTCCGGGTGGGACTCTCCTTTGCGTGGAAGGCAAGCTTGGTAATTCGGATATGTAGATCTCCTCCCTTGTAACTGACTCTGTGTAACCCTAGCCCCCCGGTGTCTATATAAACCGAAGGGTTTTAGTCCATAGGACAACAACAATCAGACCATAGGCTAGCTTCTAGGGTTTAGCCTCTCCGATCTCGTGGTAGATCAACTCTTGTAATACTCATATCATCAAGATAAATCAAGCAGGAAGTAGGGTATTACCTCCATCGAGAGGGCCTGAACCTGGGTAAACATTGTGTCCCCCGCCTCCTGTTACCATCCGCCTTAGACGCACAGTTCGGGACCCCCTACCCGAGATCCGCCGGTTTTGACACCGACATTGGTGCTTTCATTGAGAGTTCCACTGTGCGTCACCATAAGGCCTGATGGCTCCTTCGATCATCAGCAACAATGCGATCCAGGGTGAGGTTTTCCTCCCCGGACAGATCTTCGTATTCGGCGGCTTCATACTACCGGCCAGCTCGCTCAGGCATCTAGAGCAGATCGAGAGCTACACCCCTGGCCATCAGGTCAGGTTTGGAAGCTTGAACTATACCGCTGACATCCGCGGAGACTTGATGTTTGATGGATTCGAACCCATGTCAGGTGCGCCACACAGTCACGATGAGCATGATTTAGCTCTACCATCGGACAGTGTTCGGGAGATCACACCTGTAACTACTCCGGCCCTCAATCCGGAACAGATCGCGCCATCCGAGGACGGGTTGATGGACCCTGCCACGGAGGCCGCACAATCAGCGGCGATAGAGCCAAATACTGACTTCACCTCCCATGAGACCTGTGTTGTCGTACACTCGGATTCATCCCCGGCCACAGACTCTGAACCGCTCGCGTACGTGCCCATCCAATCTGATTGGGCACCGATCATGGAGTTCACCTCCGCAGATATCTTTCAGCAGTCGCCCCTAGGCGACGTGCTAAACTCATTACGGTCTCTCTCCTTGTCAGGAGACCCTTGGCCGAACTATGTCCGGCTCGAGTGGGAAGCGGACGGTGAAGAAATTCGTTCCCCACCCACCACCCACTTAGTAGCCACCTCGACGACCTAACCGACATGCTCGACTTCGACTCCCAAGACATCGACGGTATGGACGACGATGCGGGAGACAAACAGGAACCACCGCCCACAGGGCGCTGGACTGCCACCTTATCGTATGATATATACATGGTGGACACCCCCAAATAAAGCGATGGCAATAAGGCAACGGAGGATTATCTCTCAGAGAAGCAATCCAAGAACCAGCGTCATCGGCGCCGCTCAGCCCCGCCATAGCAAAAACAGCGATACCGGCACAGGAGAAAATAACGCGGCAAATAGTGCCGCAGACGAAGACAATCCCCTCCAGCCAGGCTTTGAGCAGGAGGACGGGCAAGCCAGCCCTAAGGAACAGGCAGCAGACGGAGAATCAGAGGATGAAATTACATGCCTCTCTCCGAAGACGAGGTGAGCCTCGACGACACAGAATTTATCATGCCTGAGGATCCCGTTGAACAGGAGCGCTTGAAGCGCCGGCGTATTGCCACAGCAAAAATCCTGAAGAAAAAGCAACAACAGCTTCAAGCTGAGCAAGATCTGCTAGCGGATAGATGGACTGAGGTCCTGGCAGCCGAGGAACATAAACTCGAACGCCCAATCAAAAGTTTCCCAAAGCGCAGGCTGCTACCCCAACTTGAAGAGGAAGCACTAAAGCCCGCGCTTCCACCGTATGATGCGGAAGACCGACCACCTCGTGGCCGGGACAAAATGGCATCCAAGCCCGAAGTCTAGCCCGCACCCCATCGCCAGCCAAACAAAAATAGCAAGGCCCGGGGTAACACGCATGACCTGCGAGACGTATTGGAAAACAAAGCAGGACACAAAAGATCGATCTTCGGATCACGAGGGCGTGCCCCAACACATGACAACGACCATCATGCCGGATATACCAAAAGCAAATCCGGCCGGGCCGAACATAGCAGACAAGACTTGTACGAAATGCCTCGTGACATAGCCCAACACAGAGGCGCCGCACACCCCCTATGCTTCACTGATGAAGTAATGGAACATGAATTCCTAGATGGGTTAAACCCGTGAATATTGAATCATACGATGGTACTACTGACCCCGCGATATGGATAGAGGATTTCTTCCTCCACATTCACATGGCCCACGGGGATGATCTACACGCCATCAAGTACCTCCCATTGAAACTCAAAGGACCAGCTCGGTATTGGCTAAATAGCTTGCCAGCAAACTCCATCAGAAGTTGGGAGAACCTGGCAAACACATTCCTGGACAACTTCCAGGGCACTTATGTGCGACCACCGGATGCTGATGATTTAAGTCACATAATCCAACAGCCCGAAGAGCCAGTCAGGAAATTTTGGACTCGGTTCCTAACCAAAAAGAACCAAACTATGGACTGTCCAGATGCCGAAGCCCTAGCGGCCTTTAAGCCTAACATCCGTGATTAGTGGCTCGCCAGACATCTCGGCCAAGAGAAGCCAAAGTCCACGGCAGCCCTCACAACACTCATGACCCGCTTCTGCGTGGGTGAGGATAGCTGGTTGGCCCGTAGCAACAACACAGCAAGCAACCCTGGCACATCAGAGGCTAGAGACAGCAACGACAAGCCACGTCGCAACAGATACAAGCACCACAACAATGACGATAACGCCGAAGACACATCAATCAATGACGGATTCAGTGGCTCTAAATCCGGTCAGCGGAAAAAGCCGTTCAAAAGAAACAATTCGGGCCCGTCCAGTTTGGACCACATACTCGACCGCTCGTGTCAAATTCACGGCACCCCCGATAAGCCAGCCAACCACACCAACAGAGAATGCTTGGTGTTCAAACAGGCCGGCAAGTTGAATGCCAAAAGCAAGGAAAAGGGGCTGCATAGCGACAACGAGGAGGAGCCCCGGCCGCCGAACACAGGAAGACAGAAGAAATTTCCTCCCCAAGTGAAAACGGTGAACATGATATACGCAACCCATATCCCCAAGAGGGAACGGAAGCGTGCACTCAGGGACGTCTACAAGATGGAGCCAGTCGCCCCAAAGTTCAACCCATGGTCTTCTTGTCCGATCACTTTTGATCGCAAGGACTACCACACTAGTATCCGTCATGGCGGTTCTGCCGCATTGGTCCTTGATCCTATCATTGACGGATTCCACCTCACTCGAGTCCTTATGGACGGTGGCAGCAGCCTGAACCTCCTTTATTAGGATACTGTGCGCAAAATGGTATAGACCCCTTGAGGATCAAATCCACAAGAACTACCTTCAAAGGTGTCATACCAGGTGTAGAGGCCTGTTGCACGGGCTCAATCACACTGGAAGTGGTCTTCAGCTCTCCGGATATCTTCTGAAGCAAAGAGTTGATCTTCGATATCGTCCCCTTCCACAGTGGCTATCACACACTACTTGGACGAACCACATTCGCTAGATTCAATGCGGTACCGCATTATGCATACCTCAAGCTCAAAATGCCAGGACCTTGCGGGGTTATAACAGTTAATGAAAACACAGAACGCTCGCTCCACATGGAGGATCACACTGCGGCCCTTGCAGCAGCAGAAGTGCAAAGCAGCCTTTTGAGGCAAACCGCCAATTCGGCGACAAAGTCCACAGACACATTCAAGCGAGTCCAGAATAACCTGCAACAGGATCACCAGGCGCGTTCAGAGCTCGCCTAGCAATTCGGCCTCCGTCCTAGTCCCAGTCAAGCGACGAAATTTGCGCCACACGTACATAACTACACACTAAAGATACCATGGGTATAGGCGGAGGCACGGCTATGGAACGTCCCACTATGCGGTTCAACTGCCTCAGGACCAGTATATCTTTATCACTTTCTTCCTTTCAGGACCCTATTCTCTGGAGGCCCTCTCCGATAGCTAGATCGTCAGACCCATCACGGGAGGGAAGCACCAAGGGAGCAAGAAGCTTTGGCGTACAAGGGAATCCCCAGGTGGTCTCTCATAACGATCGTTATACCTGTTTTACATACCCGCACGCAGCTCGCCCTTGGATCGGACATGTCAGATAGTCCCATTTTTGCTTATTGTACTACTTATGCACACATTCTTTGACGTATTCTCTAAATAACAATGCACATCATCAGCTTATTATTGCATTTCTTCATCCCCTTTTTTTTTCTTTTTTTCCTTGTTTGTTTATTCACGACAAGTTGCCGCCATACATTCTGGTACGTTCAGTACGCCAGGGGCTTCGGTGTACTCCATAACACGACAAGAAAAGTCCGAACACTTTCGACAGTGTGGCACCCCGAACTTATATCATTATGTGCATCAGCTCCGAATCATGTCTTGGGTCAATAGTTGGGTTTGCCCGGCTCCCATGTTTTGGTGCCTTACGTTCCGCTATATCGGTAAGGTAGCACTAGGAGAACTACTGTGATTGTGTCCCGGTTCTTCCGGATGAGCACCTCAGTAGAGAAAGCCGAAAACTGACTATCATGATAAGGCGAGAGATGGTCGCTGTTCGAGAGGTCCCAGATCCCTAAATATTTTTTCCGCTTTAGGCGAGGAGTTGGCCTTGTCCAATTTAGGCGTTCATAGCGCCCCAAGTTCGGCCTTCCGAATACTAGGGGCTTTGCCAAATATCATGATAAAGCTTTATAGTCCGATTGCCTGGTTCGTTGTGCTGAACACCTCCTTCGAAGGACCCAAAATTGGGATAGAGAGTGATCATATTTATCCCGAACACCTCAGTACTAGCTACATGGGGGCAGAAGCAGACGACTAGCCAACTCTCAGATTTTATAAAACGGCCGCACAGAAGGTAATATTTTAAATCAACAAGCGTTATATAGCGCACATGAACTCATTTTCATATCACATGATCACATGAGTACATTCATTCAAATATTATATCCTTAGAACATTCCTCCGCCACAAGGCGGGCACCCTTCAGGACACTGTCATAATACTTTTAGGGGCGGCGATGCTCCTTGCCCTCCAGCGGCCCCTCCTTCACCAGTTTGTCGGCGTCCATCTTTGCCCAGTGCACTTTCGCTCGGGCCAAAGCCCTGTGCGCACCCTCAATGCAGACAGACTGCTTTATGACTTCAAGCCGTGGGCAGGCATTCACAAGCCGCCTCACCAGGCCGAAGTAGCTGCCAGGCAGGGGCTCACCAGGCCACATCCGGACTATGAGGCCCTTCATGGCCTGTTCGGCCGCCTTGGGAAGCTCGACCAGTTGCTTCAACTGGTCGCTCAAGGGCACCGGATATTCGGTCCTAGTATACTGAGACTAGAACAACTTCTCCGTCGAGCTCCCTTCCTCGGCCCGGTAAAATCCTGCGGCATCGGACACACTGCGGGGAAGATCTACGAATGCCCCTGGAGAGCTCCAAACTCAGGTAAGTAAAAGGAAAGTTTCCTTCACATGCTTGCTTTGCATAATGAATTCCTTACCCGCCGCTATCTTCTGGACCGCCTAAAGCTCCTGGAGGGCCCTGTGGGCTTCGGCCTTGGCAGCTTTTGCGTTTTCAAGGGCCTTCGCAAGCTCAAACCCTTGTGTCTTGATAACCCACAAGTATAGGGGATCGCAACCGTTTTCGATAAGTAAGAGTGTCGAACCCAACGAGGAGCTAAAGGTAGAACAAATATTCCCTCAAGTTCTATCGACCACCGATACAACTCTACGAACGCTTGACGTTCGCTTTACCTAGAACAAGTATGAAACTAGAAGTACTTTGTAGGTGTTGTTGGATAGGTTTGCAAGATAATAAAGAGAAAGTAAATAAAAGGTAGGGGCTGTTGTAAGTAAAGAAGCAATAAAGTAAATATAGCGAGTGTGGTAAAGTGGTGGTAGGAGTTGTGAATTTGCCCCTAAGAAATTGACTACTTTACTAGACAAATAACAAGTATTATCTGGGAGAGGCCACTACTAGCATGTCATCCCTGATTTGGAATTCTATGCACTTATGATTGGAACTATTAGAAAGCATCCGCAACTACTAATATTCATTAAGGCAAAACCCAGCCATAGCATTAAGATATATTAGTCCCCCTTCAATCCCGTATGCATCAATTTCTATGCTAGGTTGAAGCTTCTGTCACTCTTGCCCTCCAATACATAGTCCTATCAACATACAGCTAATCCCTAGGGTGTGATCCACGCGCGCAATCATATGATGGGCACCAAAGGACATCAACATAACCACAAGCAAATTAAATCAATCATGGCAATTCATCAACCACCGATAGGACAGCGAAAATCTACTCAGACATCATAGGATGGCAACACATCATTGGATAATAATCTGAAGCATAAAGCACCATGTTCAAGTAGAGGGTACAACGGGTTGCGGGAGAGCGGACTGCTGTAGATAGAGGGGGGAAGGTGATGGAGATGTTGGTGAAGATGGTGGAGGTGTTGGTGTAGATCGTGGTGATGATGATGGCCCCGGTGGTACTCCGGTGCCACCGGAAGCGAGGGGGAGAGAGCCCCTTCCTTCTTCTTCTTCCTTGACCTCCTCCCTAGATGGGAGAAGGGTTTCCCCTCTGGTCCATGGCCTCCATGGCACGGGAGGGGCGAGAGCCCCTCTGAGATTGGATCCGTCTCTCTGTCTCTCTCTGTTTCTGCGTTCTCAAATTCTTCCCTTTCAACGTTTCTTATATTCCCGGAGATCCGTAACTCCGATTGGGCTGAAATTTTAACACGATCTCTATCTGGATATTAGCTTTCTTGCGACGAAAGAAGGGCATCAACCGCCTTACGAGTGGAACACGAGGGTCAGGGACATGCCCAGGGGGTAGGCACTACCCCCTGCCTCGTGGCCACCTCGGGCACCGTCTCGCGTGGATTTTTCTTCCCAAAAATCATATATATTCCAAAAAATCTTCGTCAGTTTTTATCCCGTTTGGACTCCGTTTGAAATGGATATTCTGCGAAACAAAAAACATGCAACAAACAGGAACTGGCAATGGGCACTGGATCAATATGTTAGTCCCAAAAATAGTATAAAAAGTTGCCAAAAGTATATGAAAGTTGAATAGTATTGGCATGGAACAATAAAAAATTATAGATACGACGGAGACGTATCAGCATCCCCAAGCTTAATTCATGCTCGTCCTCGAGTAGGTAAATGATAAAAAAGTTAATTTTTGATGTGGAATTCTACCTAGCATAATATTGATCATATGTCTAATCATGGCATGAATATTAAGACACAAGTGATTCAAAGCAATAGTCTATCATTTGACATAAAAACAATAATACTTCAAGCCCACTAATAAAGCAATCATGTCTTTTCAAAATAACAAGGCCAAAGAAAGTTATCCCTACAAAATCATATAGTCTGGCTATGCTCCATCTTCACCACACAAAATACTCACATAATGCACAACCCCGATGACAAGCCGAGCAATTGGTTCATACTTTTGACGTTCTCAAACCTCTTCAACTTTCACGCAATACATGAGCGTGAGCCATGGACATAGCACTATAGGTGGAATAGAATGGTGGTTGTGGAGAAGACAAAAAGGAGAAGATAGTCTCACATCAACTAGGTGTATCAATGGGCTATGGAGATGCCCATCAATAGATATCAATGTGAGTGAGTAGGGATTGCCATGCAACAGATGCACTAGAGCTATAAGTGTATGAAAGCTCCAACTGAAACTAAGTGGGTGCGCATCCAACTTGCTTCCTCATGAAGACCTCAGGCATTTGAGGAAGCCCATTATCGGAATATACAAGCCAAGTTCTATAATGAAAATTCCCACTAGTATATGAAAGTGATAACTCAAGAGACTCTCTATATGAAGAACATGGTGCTACTTTGCAGCACAAGTGTGGTAAAAGGATAGTAACATTGCCCCTTCTCTCATTTTTTCTTTTTTTCTTTTTCTCTCTCTCTTTTTTTCTTTTTTGTAGGCTTCTTTGGCCTCTCTCTGTTTTTGTGGGGCTTCTTTGGCCACTTTTATTTTGATAACCTCACATGGGACAATGTTCTAATAATGATGATCATCACACTTTTATTTACTTACAATACAACTCGATATCTAGAACAAGGACATGACTCTATATGAATGCCTCCGGCGGTGTACCGCGATGTGCAATGATCTAGCGTAGCAATGACATCAAATAACGGGAAAGCCATGAAAACATCATGCTAGCTATCTTACGATCATGCAAAGCAATACGACAATGAATGCTCAAGTCATGTATATGATGATGATGAAAGTTGCATGGAAATATATCTCGGAATGGCTATGGAAATGCCATGATAGGTAGGTATGGTGGCTGTTTTGAGGAAGGTATATGGTGGGTTTATGGTAGCGGTGAAAGTTGCGCGGTACTAGAGAGGTTAGCAACGATTGAAGGGTGAGAGTGCGTATAATCCATGGACTCAACATTATTCATAAAGAACTCACATACTTATTGCAAAAACCTATTAGTCATCAAAACTAAGTACCACGTGCATGCTCCTAGGGGGATAGATTGGTAGGAAAAGACCATCGCTCGTCCCCGACCGCCACTCATAAGGAAGACAATCAATAAATACCTCATGCTCCAACTTCGTTACATAACGGTTCACCATACGTGCATGCTACGGGAATCACAAACCTCAACACAGGTATTTCTACAATCCACAACTACCAACTAGCATGACTCTAATATCACCATCTTTATGTCGCAAAACTATTGCAAGGAATCAAACACATCATATTCAGTGATCTACAAGTTTTATGTAGGATTTTATGACTAACCATGTGAATGACCAATTCCTGTCATCTCTCTAAATAGATATAAGTGAAGGAAGAGAGTTTAATTCTTTCTACAATAGATGCCCACGCTCTAACAAATATAAGTGAAGCAAAAGAGCATTCTACAAATGACGGTTTACTATGTAAAGAGAAACAGGCAATCCAAACTTCAAATGATATAAGTGAAGCACATGAAGCATTCTATAAAGCCATACCCAAAAGATATAAGTGAAGTACAAAGAGCATTCTATAAATCAACCAAGGACTATCTCATACCAGCATGGTGCATAAAAGAAAAATGAAAACTAAATGAAAAAGACGCTCCAAGATTGCACATATCGCATGAACGAAACGAATCCAAAAACATACTGATACTTGTTGAAGAAAGAGGGGATGCCTTCCGGGGCATCCGCAAGCTTAGACGCTTGAGTCTCCTTGAATATTTACTTCGGGTGCCTCGGGCATCCCCAAGCCTGAGGTCTTGCCTCTCTTCCTTCTTCTCACATCGAGACCTTCTCGATCATCGAACACTTCATCCACACAAAACTCCAACAGAAAACTCAGTAAGATCCGTTAGTATAATAAAGCAAATCACTACTCTAAGTACTGTTGCAAACCAATTCATATTTTGTTTTTTCATTGTGTCTACTGTAATATAACTTTTCCATGGCTTAATCCACTGATATAAATCGTTAGTTTCATCAAGACAAGCAAACTATGCATCAAAAACAGAATCTGTCTAAAACAGAACAGTCTGTAATAATCTGAACATTCACCATACTTCTGATACTTGAAAAATTCTACCAAAATTAGGAAAAATAAAAAATTTGTATAGGAAGACAGTGCAAAAATAATCAGAACCATTTGACGTTCCAGCTAAAAATGTAAAATCGCGTACTACAGCCAAAGTTTCTGTCCTGCACCGTACAAACCATCAAGCAAATGTAAACATCCTAAAGGAAAACCTTGGCACATTATTTTTATTTCTAAACTTTATAAAAGCACACAACAGAAATAAATGACTCTCTAAAACTTCCGGTTGTCTCCCTGGCAGCGCTTTCTTTAAAGCCATTAAGCTAGGCATATAGTGCTCAAGTAATGGATCCACCCGGATCCCAAGGTATATCAAAGCCAATTTTAATTAACAATGATTTGTAATTTAGTGGTGAGCACAAGGTAACATATATCATGTAATGACGAAGTCTAACTCTCTTCCTATGCATCGGCATGTCATAAAAGAACAATTCATGCACACAAAGTAAAGGCCAATGCATAGTATAAACAGTTTCTTGCAATTTATCATATTGGAAACATAGAGAGGTGGAGATATAGTTCCTCTCTCATAATAATTTCAAGTAGGAGCAGCAAGCAAATGCATATTATATTCATCAAAATCATCATGTGCAATGGTAAAAGGCAACCCATCAATATATTCCTTAATAAGAGCAAACTTCTCCGATGTAGTGTAGCTTGGAGAATTCAAAAAGATAATAGGACTATAATGTGTGGGTGCAATAGCAACAATTTCATGTTTAACATAAGGAACTATAGCAAGTTCATCTCCATAAGCATAATTCATATTGGCATCTTGGCCACAAGCATAGCAAGCATCATCAAAAAGGGATATTTCAAAAGAATCAACGGGATCATAACAATCATCATAGCAATTATCCTCCGGTAAGCACGAAGGGAAATTAAACAATGAATGAGTTGAAGAGTTACTCTCATTAGAAGGTGGGCACGGGTAGCTAATCCGCTCTTCCTCCTTTTGTTCTTCGCTCTTCTCATCATCTTTTTCATCCAATGAGCTCACAGTTTCATCAATTTCTTCTTCCATAGACTCCTGCAAAATATTAGTCTCTTCTTGGACAGCGGAGTAGTCCTCAATATATGGTTCAACATAGGCATTAGAAGCATAATTATCATAGCAATATTTAAGTATGTCAAAATTTTCAGATTTGTAAAGAGTAGCATCATACTTTTCAATCAAAGAAGCAATTTCGTAAGCACCCTTAAAAGCAACAAATTCTTCAATTTGTTGAACATCATAGTAACTATAAATTCCCTTAGCATAGGAGGATACGATTCCATTATCACTAAACAAAAATTGGTAGGGAAGGTGTTTCTTAGGGTCTTCAGAACAACAAGTATAATCATATATTTCACATAAATTCCAAGCATAGCATTGCAAACAATGAATTTGATCCAGTAAAGTTTTCCCTTTTTCAGATATTCGGTGTCGCACATAACAAGCATGCTCATCTAAAGAATTGCCCTCAACTAAGCTAGTTGGGGTTTCAGCACGAGCACATAGGGATCGAAGATGATCCAAGTAATAAGCTTCAGCAGTGTGATAGATTTTGAGTGGTTCTTCAACCATTGGTTCAGTAGGTACAACTAATTTTTTTGGTATTTTGCGTTTCCTACCCATAACTAAAGATAGAAAACAACTAAGAACAGTAAATGAAAATTACTTAGTGATAAAGCAAACAAGCACACACGAGAATATTCACCCCACGCTATTGCTCCCCGGCAACGGTGCCAGAAAAAGGTCTTGATAACCCACAAGTATAGGGGATCACAACAGTTTTCGATAAGTAAGAGTGTCGAACCCAATGAGGAGCTAAAGGTATAAGAAATATTCCCTCAAGTTCTATCGACCACCGATACAATTC
This sequence comes from Triticum dicoccoides, assembly GCF_002162155.2. Classification (NCBI taxonomy): domain Eukaryota; kingdom Viridiplantae; phylum Streptophyta; class Magnoliopsida; order Poales; family Poaceae; genus Triticum; species Triticum dicoccoides. The sequence continues at coordinate 628,877,841 of NC_041392.1, read as the reverse complement.
TACGCATGCTTGACGTTCGCTTTACCTAGAACAAGTATGAAACTAGAAGTACTTTGTAGGTGTTGTTGGATATGTTTGCAAGATAATAAAGAGCAAGTAAATAAAAGGTAGGGGCTGTTGTAAGTAAAGAAGCAATACAGTAAATATAGCGAGTGTGGTAAAGTGGTGGTAGGAGTTGTGAAATTGCCCCTAAGCAATTGACTACTTTACTAGACAAACAACAAGTATTATGTGGGAGAGGCCACTGCTAGCATGTCATCCCTGACTTGGAATTCTATGCACTTATGATTGGAACTATTAGCAAGCATCCGCAACTACTAATGTTCATTAAGGTAAAACCCAACCATAGCATTAACATATATTAGCCCCCCTTCAATCTCGTATGCATCAATTTCTATGCTAGGTTGAAGCTTCTGTCACTCTTGCCCTCCAATACATAGTCCTATCAACATACAGCTAACCCTAGGGTGTGATCCACGCGCACAATCATATGATGGGCACCAAAGGACAGCAACATAACCACAAGCAAATTAAATCAATCATAGAAATTCATCAACCACCGATAGGACAACGAAAATCTACTCAGACATCATAGGATGGCAACACATCATTGAATAACAATCTGAAGCATAAAGCACCATGTTCAAGTAGAGGGTACAGCGGGTTGCGAGAGAGTGGACCGCTGTAGATAGAGGGGGGAAGGTGATGGAGATGTTGGTGAAGATGGCAGAGGTGTTGGTGTAGATCGCGGTGATGATGATGGCCCCCGGTGGCACTCCGGTGCCACCGGAAGCGAGGGGGAGAGAGCCCCCTCCTTCTTCTTCTTCCTTGACCTCCTCCCTAGATGGGAGAAGGGTTTCCCCTCTGGTCCATGGGCTCCATGGCACGGGAGGGCGAGAGCCCCTCCGAGATTGGATCTGTCTCTATGTCTCTCTCTGTTTCTGCGTTCTCAGATTCTTCGCTTTTACCGTTTATTATATTACCAAAGATCCATAACTCCGATTGGGCTGAAATTTTAACACGATCTCTATCCGGATATTAGCTTTCTTGCGGCGAAAGAAGGGCATCAACTGCCTTACGGGTGGCCCACGAGGGTCAGGGGCGCTCCCAAGGGGGGCAGGCGCGCCCCCTGCCTCGTGGCCACCTCGGGCACCGTCTCGCGTGGATTTTTCTTCCCAAAAATCATATATATTCCAAAAAAAATCTCCGTCAGTTTTTATCCCGTTTGGACTCCATTTGATAGGGATATTCTGCGAAACAAAAAACATGCAACAAATAGGAACTGGCACTGGGCACTAGATCAATATGTTAGTCCCAAAAATAGTATTAAAAGTTGCCAAGAGTATATGAAAGTTGAATAATATTGGCATGGAACAATAAAAAATTATAGATACGACGGAGACGTATCATGTCTTAGAGTCACGCTCCAAGGACTCGTATTTTTTGACTCAATCCTGGAGCTCTTGCCGCACCTCGCCGACTCGAGCCTCTTGCTTCTCGCGCTCGGCGCGCTCCTTGGCCGCTTTGTCTTCGGCCTCGGACAGCGCCTCCTTCAAGGCCGCTACTTCAATCGTGGCCCCTGGCAGAATTCATGATGATCCTGTGACTTAACAACACATTGTTTTTTATTCCTTATCAATATATGGACGGGTATTACTTACCTTTGTTCTCTTCGAGCTTCCTCTTGGTAAGGCTGAGCTCTTTTTTGGACCGCTCAAGGTCCCGCTTCAGTGTGGAGACCTCCGCAGTGCGAGCGGTAGAGGCCAGCAGTGAAGCCTGCTTATTCACATAAGACATATTCTGATTAGACTCCTATGATTATTATTTGATCCTCTGTTCGGCTTTTCTTTGCTAACGCCAAATAGAGCATCAAGGGCTACTGTCTACGCTATAACATTTTCTTATAAATTGATTACTTACCTCAAAGCCTGTTAGGAGGCTGGCACAGGCTTCAGTGAGTCCGCTTTTAGCGGACTGAACCTTCTCTACCACCGCACTCATGACAGTGCGGTGCTCTTCGTCAATGGAAGCGCCGTGAAGCGCTTCCAGCAAGTTATCTGGTGCCTCTGGATGGACAGAGGCCATCGGCACAGACGGCTCGCCCCCCTTAGTAAAGGGTCGCCCGACAGAGTGTGGAACCACTGGAGGTTCCGGCGCGGTATTCGGCCGGGGGCTGGACTTGCTGCCCCCGCCATTAGGGCCCATGGGAGCCTTGCCTCCCATGCGCCCGACGTCTAGGAGGTCGCCTTGGGGCGCCCCAGAACTACCTTCCCTTGGCTTGGTGCCCTTCGGGACAACACCTCGGCATCGCCTGTAGGGCGGGGGGAGGAGACGGCCAGGAGCGAATCACTGTTCATCTCCAACAAGCCAAGAGACCCATCCAAAGAGGATACGTCGAGATGGTCCTTGGGTGGGATGCATGATCATGTTCGGCATGATAAGAAACAATAAAACGAAATATACCAAAACTATTATGGTATCCGGATACTTACGACTTTGCCAGGGGCTTGTCCCTGGGCAACCACTCCTCGTCGTTGAACGCGGTCATGGTGGAGCGGTCCGGAAGGAGGGTTCTTCCCTTCTTGTACCCTTCGGCATCCCCGCATGGGGCGCTCTTCCTTTTCTTATCTCCCCCGGCTGGATGAGGAGAATTTTCCTCTTCCTCCTCCTTGTCTTCGTGGGAGGAGGGCGTCTCAGTGTTATCGGATGACGATTCCGATACAACCTTGCGCCGGAGACCTTTCCTAGTCCCCGCGGCCTTCTTCTCCGGCGCCTCATAGGGTGCCCGAACCAGCATCTCCGTCAGGAGAGTACTTGCTGGATCTTCGGGCAGTGGGGCCGGACAGCCTATCCGCTTCGCTGTCGCAACCCATTCCTGTCAAATAATGCGGTGGCTCAGATCCCTCACATAATTATACTAGGGACAGAAACGCCTTATGAGATATAAGGAGCTTACCAGATTAGCAGGGCGCTTTGCGCTGAGTCCGCAGTCCTCGGTAAGAGGAGGAGGTACCTCATCAGACTTGAACAACACCCTCCAGATGTCCTGGTGCGTCGTGTCGAAGAGCTCTCGCAGTGTCTGGTGCCTTGCCGGGTCGAACTCCCACATATTGAATGCCCGTCTTTGACACGGGAGGATCCGGCGGAAGAGCATGACCTGGACCATGTTGACAAGCTTGATTTTCTTGCTTATCATGCTTTTAACACAGTTCTGGAGTCCGGTCAGCTCCACCGATAGACCCCAAGATAAGCCCTTTTCTTTCTAGGAGGTGAGCCGCATGGGGATGCCGGATCGGAATTCGGGGGCCGCTGCCCAGTTGGTGTCATGCGGCTCGGTGATGTAGAACCACCCCGATTGCCACCCCTTCATGGTCTCCACATAGGAGCCTTCGAACCAGGTGACATTGGGCATTTTGCCCACCATGGCGCCTCTGCACCCCGCTTGCTGGTCGACCACCACCTTCGGTTTAACATTGAAGGTCTTCAGCCACAGGCCGAAGTGGGGCTTGATGCGGAGGAAAGCCTCGCACACAACGATAAACGTCGAGATGTTGAGGATGAAATTGGGGGCCAGATCATGAAAGTGCAGCCCATAGTAGAACATGAGCCTGCGAACAAATGGGTGGAGGGGAAATCCTAGCCCGTGGACGAAATGGGTAAGGAATACAACCCTTTCGTGGAGCTCGGGGGTAGGAACGATCTGCCCCGCACTTGGGAGCCGGTGCGCGATATCTGCGGCCAGGTATCCGGCTTCCCGGAGCTTCGTGATGTTCTCCTCCGTAAAGGAGGAGGCCATCCACTTGCCTCCCACTCCGGACATGTTCGGAGTGTTTTTGCGGAGAAGATGCGAACTTGGGCACTGGAGCTCGAGTGCACGAGAATGGATGGGCTGGGAAGAAGAAGGCGTGGGTAAAAAAGAGGAGTCCTTATCCCTTTATAAGGATGGTAGAAACTGCGTGCCTCCCCACTTGCCTGGTAAAACTCGCTTATTACCCAAGCGTCGTGATTGATGGTGCGGTTGGGTTACCCACGCCCGTATTGATGAGGATCCCGGGATAAGGGAACACGATCTCTGCTTTGACAAGACATGCCAAGAAAACCGCCTCGCAATATGTGCAGTAGCTGGTTGAGAAAAATAATTCGAATAATAACCGTGGCCATGGTGTGATGTCACGTTATGAAAAGTTGTCATAAGATTAGATTTTTGGAAATATTATACTCTCTACGGTGGTGTGTGGAATTTGTTTTGCGGAGCCGGACACTATCCTTGCGTTCAAAATCTTCTATGGAGTATTCGGAGGAGGAACCCGCCTTGCAATGCCGAAGACAATCCGCGCACCAGAATCATTGTCATTGAAGCCTCGTTCAGGGGCTACTGAGGGAGTCTTGGATTAGGGGGTCCTCGGACAGTTAGACTATATACTTTGGCCGAACTGTTGGATTATGAAGATACAAGATTGAAGACTTCGTCTCGTGTCTGGATGGGACTCTCCTTTGCGTGGAAGGCAAGCTTGGCAATTCAGATATGTAGATCTCCTCCCTTGTAACCGTCTTTGTGTAACCCTAGCCCCCTGGTGTCTATATAAACCGGAGGGTTTTAGTCCGTAGGACAACAACAATCAGACCATAGGCTAGCTTCTAGGGTTTAGCGTCTCCGATCTCGTGGTAGATCAACTCTTGTAATACTGATATCATCAAGATCAATCAAGCAGGAAGTAGGGTATTACCTCCATCGAGAGGGCCCGCACCTGGGTAAACATTGTGTCCCCCGCCTCCTATTACCATCCGCCTTAGAGGCACAGTTCGGGACCCCCTACCCGAGATCCGGCGGTTTTGACACCAACAGGCACCTCGTGCGCTCTCCGGACTCCGTTTTCTTGCACGATACTTCTTTTGGTCGGTAAAAAATCATTATATAATCTCCCGAAGGTTTTGACCACTGTATCACGCAAATATCTCCTGTCTTTGTTTCGAGCTGTTTTTTCTGATAGATCTAGATCTCCATGGCGTCTTCAAGTGCCCCCAAGGACAAGTTCTTCGATAAGGTCATCAACCCCTACCTCGTGGAAGTGCTGCAACACCCTAAAACAATTGAGATGTGTGAGGGGTTCTTGCACATCCGTGATGTTGAGGGACCAAGGAGGACCGGAAGCATGGAGACAAGGCTCGAGGCAATGGAGCAAGAAGTTTTCAAGTGTCAGGAGATGGTGGAGCATGGACTCGACTCCAATCACATAATGATCGCGGAGTTCACCAACAACCACAAGATGGATGATAACCCACAAGTATAGGGGATCGCAATAGTTTTCGAGGGTAGAGTATTCAACCCAAATTTATTGATTCGACACAAGGGGAGCCATAGAATATTCTCAAGTATTAGCAGCTGAGTTGTCAATTCAACCACACCTGGAAACTAAATATCTGCAGCAAAGTATTTAGTAGCAAAGTAATATGATAGTAGTGGTAATGATAGCAAAAGGTAACAGTAGCAACAGTAATTTTTTTGGGTGTTTTATAATGATGATAACAATAGCAACGGAAAAGTAAATAAGCGAAGAACAATATATGGAAAGCTTGTAGGCAATGGATCGGTGATGGAGAATTATGCCGGATGCGGTTCATCATGTAACAGTCATAACATAGGGTGACACAGAACTAGCTCCAGTTCATCAATGTAATGTAGGCATGTATTCCGAATATAGTCATACATGCTTATGGAAAAGAACTTGCATGACATCTTTTGTCCTACCCTCCCGTGGTAGCGGGGTTCTATTGGAAACTAAGGGATATTAAGGCCTCCTTTTAATAGAGTACCGGAACAAATCATTAACACATAGTGAATACATGAACTCCTCAAACTACGGTCATCACTGATAAGTATCCCGATTATTGTCACCTCGGGGTTAACGGCTCATAACACATAATAGGTGACTATATGCTTGCAAGATAGGATCAAGAACTCTCATATATTGGTGAAAACATAATAGGTTCAGATCTGAAATCATGGCACTCGGGCCCTAGTGACAAGCATTAAGCATAGCAAAGTCATAGCAACATCAATCTCAGAACATAGTGGATACTAGGGATCAAACCCTAACAAAACTAACTCGATTACATGATAAATCTCATCCAACCCATCACCGTCCAGCAAGCCTAGGATGGAATTACTCACGCACGGCGGTGAGCATCATGAAATTGGTGATGGAGGATGGTTGATGATGACGATGGCGACGGATTCCCTCTCCGGAGCCCCGAACGGACTCCAGATCAGCCCTCCCGAAAGAGTTTAGGGCTTAGCGGTGGCTCCATATCGTAAAATGCGATGAATCCTTCTCTCTGGGTATTTCTCCCCGAAAGTGAATATACAGAGTCAAGGTTGAGGTCGGTGGAGCATCAGGGGCCCATGAGGCAGGGGCGCGCTCCTAGGGGGGTAAGCGCGCCCCCACCCTCGTGGACAGGTGGAGGCCCCCCTGACATGGATTCTTCTTCCAGTATTTATTATATATTCCAAAATAATTCTCCGTTGATTTTCAGGCCATTCCAAGAAGTTTTATTTCTGCACAAAAATAACACCGTGGCAATTCTGCTGAAAATAGCGCTAGTCCGGGTTAGTTCCATTCAAATCATGCAAGTTAGAGTCCAAAACAAGGGCAAAAGTGTTTCGAAAAGTAGATACGACGGAGACGTATGAACTCCCCCAAGCTTAAACCTTTGCTTGTCCTCAAGCAATTCAGTTGATAAACTGAAAGTGATAAAGAAAAACTTTTACAATCTCTATTTGCTCTTGTTGTAAATATGTAAAGCCAACATTCAAGTTTTCAGCAAAGATTATGAACTAACCATATTCACAATAATATTTAGGTCTCATGTTTACTCATATCAATGACATAATCAACTAGCGAGCAATAATAATAAAGCTCGGATGACAACACTTTCTCAAAACAATCATGATATGATATAACAAGATGGTATCTCGCTATCCCTTTCTGAGACGGCAAAACATAAATGCAGAGCACTTTTAAAGATCAACGACTGACTAGACATTGTAATTCATGGTAAAAGAGATCCAGTCAAGTCACACTCAATGTAAACTAACAGTAATGGATGCAAATGATAGCGGTGCTCTCTTACTGGTGCTTTTTAATAAGAGGATGATGACTCAACATAAAAGTAAATGGATAGGCCCTTCGCAGAGGGAAGCAGGAATTTCTAGAGGTGCCAGAGCTTGGTTTTGAAATAGATATGAATAATATTTTGAGCGATATACTTTCATTTTCAACATAACAACCAAGAGATGGCGATATCTTCCATGCTACACACATTATAGGCGTTTCCCAAACAGAATGGTAAAGTTTATACTCCCCCTCCACCAACAAGCATCAATCCATGGCTTGCTTGAAACAACGAGTGCCTCCAACTAACAACAGTCCCGGGGGAGTTTTGTTTGCAATTATTTTGATTTGATTTGCATAAAGCATGGGACTGGGCATCCCAGTGACCAGCCATTTTCTCGTGAGTGAGGAGCGGAGTCCACTCCTCTTGAGAATAACCCGCCTAACATGGATGATACAGACAACCCTAGTTGATACATGAGCTATCCAAGCATACAAAACAGAATGTTTATTTGAAGGTTTAGAGTTTGGCACATACAAATTTACTTGGAACGGCAGGTAGATACCATATATAGGTAGGTATGGTGGACTCATATGGAATAACTTTGGGGTTTATGGAATTGGATGCACAAGAAGTATTCCCGCTTAGTACAGGTGAAGGCTAGCAAAAGACTGGGAAGCGACCAGCTAGAGAGCGACAACAGCCATGGACATGCATTAAAATTAATCAACACCGAATGCAAGCATGACTAGGATATAATGCACCATGAACATAAATATCATAGAGGCTAGGTTGATTTTGTTTTAACTACATGCGTGAACATGTGCCAAGTCAAGCCACTCGAATCGTTCAAAAGAGGATACCACCCTATCATACCACATCACAACCATTTTAATAGCATGTTGGCACGCAAGGTAAATCATTATAAGCTCCTAACTGATTAAGCATGGCATAAGCAACTATAATCTCTAATTGTCATTGCAAACATGTTTATTCATAATAGGCTGAATCAGGAACGATGAACTAATCATATTTACAAAAAAGAGAGATCAAGTTCATACCAGCTTTTCTCATCTCAATAAGTTCATCATATAATCATCATTATTGCATTTCACTTGCACGACCGAATAGTGTGGATAATAATAATAGTGCACGTGTGTTGGAGTAAGCTGGAATCTGCAAGCATTCAATTCAAGAGAGAAGACGAGGTAATATGGGCTCTTTGTCATATCAATCAATAATGCATATAAGAGCCACTTTAACATTTTAATCATGGTCTTCTCCTCTCGACCCCCAAAGGAAAGAAAAGAAATAAAACTATTTACACGGGAAAGCTCCCAACAAGCAATAGAAGAACGAGAAATCTTTTTGAGTTTTGTTTTTAATTACTACTACAAGCATGGAATGTAAATTAATTAAAGGCTATAACTAATTTCTTTTGTTTTGTTAAGGTTTATCAAACACACAAGAAGAAAGCATAAAAAAGGAATATAAACTAGCATGGATGATACAATAAAAAAGTATGAGCACAGACAACTAGCAATGAGTGTGTGAGCATGAATATAATGTCGGTGAGAAATATGTTGGGGAACGTAGTAATTTAAAAAATTTCCTATGCACATGCAAGATCATGGTGATGCATAGCAACGAGAGGAGAGAGTGTTGTCCGTGTACCCTCGTAGACCGAAAGCGGAAGCGTTAGCACAACGCGGTTGATGTAGTCGTACGTCTTCACGATCCGACCGATCAAGTACCGAACGCACGGCACCTCCGAGTTCTGCACATGTTCAACTCGATGACGTCCGTCGAACTCCGATCCAGCCAAGTGTTGATTGAGAGTTTCGTCAGCACGACGGCGTAGTGACGAGGATGATGTTCTACCGATGCAGGGCTTCGCCTAAGCACCGCTATGATATGATCGAGGTGGATAGGTGGAGGGGGGCACCGCACACGGCTAAAAGATCAAACAGATCAATTGTTGTGTCTCTGGGGTGCCCCTGCCTCCGTATATAAAGGAGTGGAGGAGGGGGAGGGCCGGCCCTCTCTATGGCGCGCCCTAGGGGAGTCCTACTCCCACCGGGAGTAGGATTCCCCCTTTCCTAGTAGAACTAGGAGCCCTTCGAAGTAGTAGGAGTAGGAGGGAAGGAAAGGGAAGGGAAAAGGAGAAGGAAGGAAGGGGGCGCCCCCCTCCCTAGTCCAATTCGGACCAGCCCATGGGGAGGGGTGCGGCCAACCTTTGAGGCCTTTCTCTCCTTTCCCGTATGGCCCATTAAGGCCCAATACGAATTCCCGTAACTCCCCGGTACTCCCGAAAATACCCGAATCACTCGGAACCTTTCCGATGTCCGAATATAGTCGTCCAATATATCGATCTTTATGTCTCGACCATTTCGAGACACCTCGTCATGTCCCCGATCTCATCCGGGCCTCCAAACTCCTTCGGTACATCAAAACACACAAACTCATAATATAACCGTCATCAAACTTTAAGCGTGCGGACCCTACGGGTTCGAGAACTATGTAGACATGACCGAAACACGTCTCCGGTCAATAACTAATAGCGGAACCTAGATGCTCATATTGGCTCCTACATATTCTACAAAGATCTTTATCGGTCAAACCGCATAACAACATACGTTGTTCCCTTTGTCATCGGTATGTTACTTGCCCGAGATTCGATCGTCGGTATCTCAATACCTAGTTCAATCTCATTACCGGCAAGTCTCTTTACTCGTTCCATAATACATCATCCCGCAACTAACTCATTAGTTGCAATGCTTGCAAGGCTTATAGTGATGTGCATTACCGAGTGGGCCCAGAGATACCTCTCCGACAATCGGAGTGACAAATCATAATCTCGAAATACGCCAACCCAACAAGTACCTTCGGAGACACCCGTAGAGCACCTTTATAATCACCCAGTTACGTTGTGACGTTTGGTGGCACACAATGTGTTCCTCCGGTAAACGGGAGTTGCATAATGTCATAGTCATAGGAACATGTATAAGTCATGAAGAAAGCAATAGCAACAAACTAAACGATCAAGTGCTAAGATAACGGAATGGGTCAGGTCAATCACATCATTCTCCTAATGATGTGATCCCGTTAATCAAATGGCAACTCATGTCTATGGTTAGGAAACATAACCATCTTTGATCAACGAGCTAGTCAAGTAGAGGCATACTAGTGACACTCTATTTGTCTATGTATTCACACATGTATTATGTTTCCGGTTAATACAATTCTAGCATGAATAATAAACATTTATCATGATATAAGGAAATAAATAATAACTTTATTATTGCCTCTAGGGCATATTTTCTTTAGTCTCCCACTTGCACTAGAGTCAATAATCTAGTTCACATCGCCATGTGATTTAATTCCAATAGTTCACACCACCATGTGATTAACACCCATAGTTCACATCGACATGTGACCAACACCCGAAGGGTTTACTAGAGTCGATAATCTAGTTCACATCGCTATGTGATTAACACCCAAAGAGTACTAAGGTGTGATCATGTTTTGCTTGTGAGAGAATTTTAGTCAACGGGTCTGCCACATTCAGATCCGTAAGTATTTTGCAAATTTCTATGTCAACACGGCTCTGCACAGAGCTACTCTAGATAATTGCTCCCACTTTCAATATGTATCCAGATTGAGATTTAGAGTCATCTGGATCAGTGTCAAATTTTGCATCGACATAACCCTTTACAACGAACCTTTTTGTCACCTCCATAATCGAGAAACATATCCTTATTCCACCAAGGATAATTTTGACTATGGTCTAGTGATCTACTCCTAGATCACTATTGTACTCCCTTGCCAAAAACAGTGTAGGGTATACAATAGATCTGGTACACAACATGGCATACTTTATAGAACCTATGGCCAAGGCATAGGGAATGACTTTCATTCTCTTTCTATCTTCTACCGTGGTCGGGCTTTGAGTCTTACTCAATTTCACAGCTTGTAACACAGGCAAGAACTCTTTCTTTGACTGTTCCATTTTGAACTACTTCAAAAACTTGTCAAGGTATGTACTCACTGAAAAACTTATCAAGCGTCTTGATCTATCTCTATAGATCTTGATGCTCAATATGTAAGCAGCTTCACCGAGGTCTTTCTTTGAAAAACTCCTTTCAAACACTCCTTTATGCTTTGCAGAATAATTCTACATTGTTTCCGATCAACAATATGTCATTCACATATACTTATCAGAAATGCTGTAGTGCTCCCACTCACTTTCTCGTAAATACAGGCTTCACCGCAAGTCTGTATAAAACTATATGCTTTGATCAACTTATCAAAGCGTATATGCCAACTCCGAGATGCTTGCACCAATCCATAGATGGATCGCTGGAGCTTGTATATTTTGTTAGTACCTTTAGGATTGACAAAACCTTCTGGTTGCATCATATATAACTCTTCTTTAATAAATCCATTAAGAAATGCAGTTTTGTTTATCCATTTGCCAGATTTCATAAAATGCGGTAATTGCTAACATGATTCAGACAGACTTAAGCATAGATATGAGTGAGAAACTCTCATCGTAGTCAACACCTTGAACTTGTCCAAAACCTTTTGCGACAATTCTAGCTTTGTAGATTGTAACACTACTATCAGCGTCCATCTTCCTCTTGAAGATCCATTTATTTTCTATGGCTTGCTGATCATCTGGCAAGTCAACCAAAGTCCACACTTTGTTCTCATACATGGATCCTATCTCAAATTTTATGGCCTCAAGTCATTCGCGAATCTGGGCTCATCATCGCTTCCTCATAGTTCATAGGTTCGTCATGGTCATGACCTGCAGAACAGGATTACCGTACCACTCTGGTACGGATCTCACTCTGGTTGACCTACAAGGTTTGATAGTAACTTGATCTGAAGTTACATGATCATCATTATTAGCTTCCTCACTAATTGGTGTAGTAGTCACAGGAACAGATATCTGTGATGAACTACTTTGCAATAAGGGAGCAGGCACAGTTACCTCATCAAGTTCTACTTTCCTCCCACTCACTTCTTTCGAGAGAAACTCCTTCTCTAGAAAGGATCTATTCTCAGCAACAAATTTGCCTTCGGATCTGTGATAGAAGGTGTACCCAACAATTTCATTTGGGTATCCTATGAAGATGCACTTCTCCGATTTGGGTTCAAGCTTATTAGTTTGAAACTTTTTCACATAAGCATCGCCGCCCCAAACTTTAAGAAACGACAACTTTGGTTTCTTGCCAAACCACAGTTCATAAGGCGTCATCTCATCAAATTTCAATGGTGCCCTACTTAACGTGAATGTAGTTGTCTCTAATGCATAACCCCAAAACAGTGGTAAATCGGTAAGAGACATCATAGATTGCACTATATCAAATAAAGTACGGTTATGACGTTCGGACACACCATTAGGTTGTGGTGTTCTAGGTGGCATAAATTTGTGAAACTATTCCACATTGTTTTAATTGAAGACCAAACTCGTAACTCAAATATTCGCCTCTACGATCAGATCATAGAAACTTTATTTTCTTGTTACGATGATTTTCCACTTCACTATGAAATTCTTTGAACTTTTCAAATGTTTCAGACTTATGTTTCTTTAAGTAGATATACCCATATCTGCTCAAATCATCTGTGAAGGTCAGAAAATAACGATACCCGCCGCGAGCCTCAACACTCATCGGACCTCATACATCAGTATGTATTATATCCTATAAGTCAGTTGCTCGCTCCATTGTTCTAGAGAACGGAGTCTTAGTCATCTTTGCCCATGAGGCAAGGTTCGCAAGCATCAACTGATTCATAATCAAGTGATTCCAAAAGCCCATCAGCATGGATTTTCTTCATGCGCTTTACACCAATATGACCTAAACAGCAGTGCCACAAATAAGTTGCACTATCATTATTAACTTTGCATCTTTTGGCTTCAATATTATGAATATGTGTATCACTACGATCGAGATTCAACAAACCATTTTCATTGGGTGTATAACCATAGAAGGTTTTATTCATGTAAACAGAATAACAATTATTCTTAACTTAAATGAATAACTGTATTGCAATAAACATGTTCAAACCATATTCATGCTCAACGCAAACACCAAATAACACTTATTTAGGTTCCACACTAATCCCGAAAGTATAGGGAATGTGCGATGATGATCATATCATTCTTGGAACTACTGCCAACACACATCGTCACTTCATCCTTAACTAGTCTCTGTTCATTCTACAACTCTTGTTTCAAGTCACTACTCTTAGTAACTGAACTAGTATCAAATACGAAGGGGTTGATATAAACACTAGTAAAGTACACATCAATAACATGTATATCCAATATACCTTTGTTCACCTCGCCATTCTTCTTATCCGCCAAATACTTGGGGCAGTTCCGCTTCTAGTGACCAGTCCCTTTGCAGTAGAAGCACTCAGTCTCAGGCTTAGGTCCAGACTTGGGCTTCTTCACTTGAGAAGCAACTTGCTTGTCGTTATTCTTGAAGTTCCCTTTCTTCCCTTTGCCCTTTTTGAAACTAGTGGTCTTTGACAACCATCAACACTTGATGCTTTTCTTGATTTCTACCTTCGTTGATTTCAGCATCACGAAGAGCTTGGAAATTACTTTTGTCATCCCTTGCATATTATAGTACATCACTAAGTTCTAGTAACTCGGTGATAGTGACTAGAGAACTTTTTAAATTACTCTCTTATCTGGAAGATTAACTCCCACTTGATTCAAGCAATTGGAGTACTCAGACAATCTGAGCACATGCTCACTGGTTGAGCTATTCTCCTCCATCTTGTAGGCAAAGTACTGTCAGAGGTCTTATACCTCTCGACACGGGCATGAGTATGAAATCCCAATTTCAACTCTTGGAACATCTTATATGCTCCGTGGCGTTCAAAACTTCTTTGAGCCCCCATTCTAAGCCGTTAAGCATGGTGCACTAAACTATCAAGTAGTCATCATATTGAGCTAGCCAAACATTCATAACGTCTGCATCTGCTCCTGCAATAGGTCAGTCACCTAGCGGTGCATCAAGGACATAATTCTTCTATGCAGCAATGAGGATAAACCTCAGATCACGGACCTAGTCCGCATCATTGCTACTATCATCTTTCAACTTAGTTCTCTCTAGGAACACATATAAAACATAGGGAAGCAATAATGCGAGCTATTGAACTACAACATTGATATGCAAATACTATCAGGACTAAGTTCATGATAAATTAAAGTTCAATTAATCATATTACTTAAGAACTCCCACTTAGATAGACATCCCTCTAATCATCTAAGTGATCATGTGATCCATATCAACTAAACCATAACCGATCATCACGTGAAATGGAGTAGTTTTCAATGGTGAACATCATTATGTTGATCATATATACTATATGATTCACGCTCGACCTTTCGGTCTCCAGTGTTCCGAGGCCATATCTGCATATGCTAGGCTCGTCAAGTTTAACCCGAGTATTTCTGCGTGTGCAAAACTGGCTTGCACTCGTTGTACATGGACGTAGAGCTTATCACACCCGATCATCATGTGGTGTCTGGGCACGACGAACTTAGGCAACAGTGCATACTCAGGGAGAACACTTTTATCTTGAAATTTAGTGAGAGATCATCTTATAATGCTACCGTCATAACTAAGCAAAGTAAGATGTATAAAAGATAAACATCACATGCAATCAAAATATGTGACATGATATGGCCATCATCATCTTGTGCCTTTATCGCTATCTCCAAAGCATCGTCATTATCTCCATCGTCACCAGGATGACACCATGATCTCCATCATCTTGATCTATATCAATGTGTCGTCACATGGTTGTCTCGCCAACTATTGCTCTTGCAACTATTGCTATCACATAGCGATAAAGTAAAGCAATTATTTGGCACTTGCATCTTATGCAATAAAGAGACAACCATAAGGCTTCTGCCAATTGTCGATAACTTCAACAAAACATGATCATCTCATAAAATAACTTATATCTCATCACGTCTTAACCATATCACATCACAACATGCCCTGCAAAAACAAGTTAGACGTCTTCTACTTTGTTGTTGCAAGTTTTATGTGGCTGCTATGGGCTGAGCAAGAATCGTTCTTACCTATGCATCCAAACCACAACGATAGTTCATCATGCTAGTGTTGTTTTAACCTTCTCAAGGACCGGGCGTAGCCACACTCGGTTCAACTAAAGTTGGAAAAACTGACACCCGCCAGCCACCTGTGTGCAAAGCACGTCGGTAGAACCATACTCGCGTAAGCGTACGTGTAATGTCGGTCCGGGCCGCTTCATTCAACAATACTGCCGAACCAAAGTATGACATGCTAGTAAGCAGTATGACTTATATCACCCACAACTCACTTGTGTTCTACTCGTGCATATGACATCTACGCAGAAAACCTGGCTCTGATACCACTGTTGGGGAACGTAGTAATTTCAAAAATTTCCTACGTACATGCAAGATCAAGGTGATGCATAGAAACGAGAGGAGAGAGTGTTGTCCACGTACCCTCGTAGACCGAAAGTGGAAGCGTTAGCACAACGCGGTTGATGTAGTCGTACGTCTTCACGATCCGACCGATCAAGTACCGAATGCACGACACCTCCGAATTCTGCACAAGTTCAACTCGATGACGTCCCTTGAACTCCAATCCAGCCAAGTGTTGATTGAGAGTTTCCTCAGCACGACAGCGTGGTGACGATGATGATGTTCTACCGACGCAGGGCTTCGCCTAAGCACTGCTACAATATGATCGAGGTGGATTATGGTGGAGGGGGCACCGCAGGCAGCTAAAAGATCAAACAGATCAATTGTTGTGTCTCTGGGGTGCCCCCTGCCCTCGTATATAAAGGTGTGGAGGAGGGGGAGGGCTGGCCCTCTCTATGGCGCGCCCTAGGGGAGTCCAACTCCCACCGGGAGTAGGATTCCCCCTTTCCTAGTAGAACTAGGAGCCCTTCGAAGTAGTAGGAGTAGGAGGGAAGGAAAGGGAAGGGAAAAGGAGAAGGAAGGAAGGGGGCGCCCCCCTCCCTAGTCCAATTCTGACCAGCCCATGGGGAGGGGTGCGGCCAACCTTTGAGGCCTTTCTCTCCTTTCCCGTATGGCCCATTAAGGCCCAATACGAATTCCCGTAACTCCCCGGTACTTCCGAAAATATCTGAATCACTCGGAACCTTTTCGATGTCCGAATATAGTCGTCCAATATATCGATCTTTATGTATCGGCCATTTCGAGACACCTCGTCATGTCCCCGATCTCATCCGGGCCTCCAAACTCCTTCGGTACATCAAAACACATAAACTCATAATATAACCGTCATCAAACTTTAAGCGTGCGGACCCTACGGGTTCGAGAACTATGTAGACATGACCGAGACACGTCTCCGGTCAATAACTAATAGCGGAACCTAGATGCTCATGTTGGCTCCTACATATTCTACGAAGATCTTTATCGGTCAAACCGCATAACAACATACGTTGTTCCCTTTGTCATTGGTATGTTACTTGCCCGAGATTCGATCGTCGGTATCTCAATACCTAGTTCAATCTCATTACCGGCAAGTCTCTTTACTCGTTCCATAATACATCATCCCGCAACTAACTCATTAGTTGCAATGCTTGCAAGGCTTATAGTGATGTGCATTACCGAGTGGGCCCAGAGATACCTCTCCGACAATCGAAGTGCCAAATCCTAATCTCGAAATACGCCAACCCAACAAGTACCTTCGGAGACACCTGTAGAGCACATTTATAATCACCCAGTTACGTTGTAACGTTTGGTGGCACACAAAGTGTTGCTCCCGTAAATGGGAGTTGCATAATCTCATAGTCATAGGAACATGTATAAGTCATGAAGAAAGCAATAGCAACAAACTAAACGATCAAGTGCTAAGCTAACGGAATGGGTCAAGTCAATCACATCACTCTCCTAATGATGTGATCCCGTTAATCAAATGACAACTCATGTCTATGGTTAGGAAACATAACCATCTTTGATCAACGAGCTAGTCAAGTAGAGGCATACTAGTGACACTCTATTTGTCTATGTATTCACACATGTATTATGTTTCCGGTTAATACAATTCTAGCATGAATAATAAAGATTTATCATGATATAGTAATATAAATAATAACTTTATTATTGCCTCCAGGGCATATTTCCTTCAAAATACGTACTCCCTCAAGTTTAGGCTTTTGGCCTAAGTTGTTCTATGGCCACAGCTGGCCTGGCGGATATCCAAAGTTGTAGCTGGGGTCATACTAAGATGCAGCAGCTATTGCCTCATTTGCTGCCGCTTGGAGACGGGCCATCTCCGTCCTCCTCTTATACTCGTCTGCCTCCTCCCTGGTTATAACATATCTCCCTTTTGCCTGAGAGTCAAAGAAAGCAGGAACATGGAGAGCGACGTGATAGGTGCGTCGTCCGTTAAAGATTAGTCGGTACTGGAGGAATTGATCGTTCCTCTCAACAAACTGATGATGAACCATGGCCTCATAATCTAAATAAACAGGAGGCAACTCAATATCATACCCACGTATGGGTATATCAAGAAAATTAGCTAGACGAGTTGCATAAATTCCACCAAAGATATCTCCATGAATACGATTATTATGCAACCTACGTGCAACGATAGCCCCCAAGTTGCATTGTTTATCTCCTAAAACAGCGCTTCTGAGAACGCTAAGATCAGGCACACACATGTGACATGCTTCATCTTTACCATTAATGCATCTACCTATGAAGATAGCAAAATAGTGTGTAGCAGGAAACTGAATGCTCCCTATGGTAGCTTGTGTTATGTCTCTAGATCCCCCCACAGTTATACTGGCAAGAAAATCTCTAAATTCAGATCTGCGAGCTTCATTAGGACTACCCCATTGTGGAAGTTTGCAAGCAGTGTTAAAATCCTCTAAGTCCATAGTATACGAATTTTCATAAAGATCAAATAGGATAGTTTGAGAATTATGTGATGATGAAAATTCAAACCTTCTCACAAAGGAATCAGTGAGATAGTGGTATTGGTGGCACTTATCCGCCTTGAAGCTCTCAAGATCAGCATTACGCACATATGCGTTAAATTCTTCCTTGATTCCTACTCGATCCATATAGCCCTCTGAAGGCCATTCACAAGCCTGCACTTGAGCTTCCCTCGGTGGTTCTTCGTCGGCATCGCGTATTGCGAGCCTGGGTCCTTGCTTCCTTGAAGGATCACCTTGGTACATTTTTCTAAACATATTTCTTCCTCTGAAAAATTTCTGAAAGTTTAGTAACTTCAAAATAAAAGTGAACCAAACTCAACAATATTGATAGCAACTACTCCTACAAGTGCCTAGAGGCAATATCATGCATTAAAACTACTTTTGGCCATATGAATTTGACATGCAAGCTCAAGAACAGGGTCACCTAAGCAGCAAAAATATGCAATGAATAAAGCACTAGAACAAAAACTAATTGGACCATTGAAGGAGTCACATACCAAGGAACAATCCCCCAAAGCAGTTTTGTGAGAGGTGCTTTGAGCAAGGAGATCGAAAATGGCAGCAAAATGAGCTTGGACTCGGGTTTGAGCTGGTTAGTGATGTTTGTGGGAGGAATAAGGAGTGTGTGATAGCTGGAATAAGTGGAGGGGAGCCACCGTGGGCCCATGAGGCAGGGGCGCGCCCTCTACTCTCGTGGCCAGCTGCTTTCTCCCCCTGCTGTGTTCTCAGTGCCAGATATTCTAGAAAAAATCATATTTAATTTTCAGGGCATTTGGAGAACTTTTATTTTTGGGGTATTTTTTATTGCATGGATAATTCAGAAAATAAAACCGAAATTATTATTTTTGCTTTATTTAATATAAATAACAGAAAGTAAAAAGAGGATACAAAGAGTTGTGTTTTCTAAATTCATCCATCTCATACTCATTAAAAGGAATCCACTAACTAGGTTGACTAGGTCTTGTTAACAAACTCATTCCGAATAACATGGAACCAGAGAATTTTCGAATAACACTAGGTTACCTCAACGGGGATATGCACATCCCCAACAATAAGAATATCATATTTCTTCTTGACAGTAGGAAGAGGAAATTCAAAACCTCAAAAAATAATTGATGGAATTTTTCCAATAGAGTTTATACTATGAACTTGAGGTTGTTTCCTCGGAAAGTGTACCGTATGCTCATTACCATTAACACGAAAAGTGACATTGCCTTTGGTGCAATCAATAACAGCCCCCGCAGTATTCAAAAAGGGTCTTCCAAGAATAATAGACATACTATCGTCGTCGGGAATATCAAGAACAACAAAGTCTGTTAAAATAGTAACATTTGCAACCACAGCAGACATATCCTCACAAATACCGACAGGTATAGCAGTTGATTTATCAGCCATTTGCAAAGATATTTCAGTAGGTGTCGACTTATTCAAATCAAGTCTACGATATAAACAGAGTGGCATAACACTAACACCGGCTCCAAGATCACATAAAGCAGTTTTAACATAGTTTCTTTTAATGGAGCATGGTATAGTTTGTACTCTGGGATCTCCTAGTTTCTTAGGTATTCCACCTTTAAAAGTATAATTAGCAAGCATGGTGAAAATTTCAGCTTCCGTTATCTTTCTTCTATTTGTAACAATTCCTTTCATATACTTAGCATAAGGATTCATTTTGAGCATATCAGTCAAACGCATACACAAGAAGATAGGTCTAATCATTTCAGCAAAGCTCTCAAAATCGTCATCATCCTTTTTCTTGGATGGTTTAGGAGGAAAGGGCATGGGTTTCTGAACCCATGGTTGTCTTTCCTTACCATGCTTCCTAGCAACAAAGTCTCTCTTATCATAACGTTGATTCTTTGATTGTGGGTTATCAAGATCAACAGCAGGTTCAATCTCTACATCATTATTATTGCTAGGTTGAGCATCAACATGAACATCATTATTAACATTATCACTAGGTTCATGCTCATTACCGGATTGTGTTTCAGCATCAGAAATAGAAATATCATTGGGATTCTCAGGTGTGTCAACAACAGGTTCATTAGAAGCATGCAGAGTCCTATCATTTTTCTTTTTCTTCCTTTTAGAAGGACTAGGTGCATCAATATTATCTCTCTGGGAATCTTGCTCATTTCTCTTAGGATGGCCCTTAGGATACAAAGGTTACTGAGTCATTTTACCACCTCTAGTCATAAATCTAACAACATTATCATTCTTATTATTTAATTCATTGAGCAAATCATTCTGAGCTTTAATTACTTGTTCTAATTGAGTGGTAACCATAGAAGCATGTTTACTAATAAGTTTAAGTTCACCTTTAACATTAGCCATATAATCACCCAAGAGATCAAGCATATCAGCATCGCGTTTTAATTCTCTAACAAAATAAGCATTCAAGTTTTCTTGTTTAACCATAAAGTTATCAAACTCATCCAAGCATGGGCTAGCAAACTTAGTAAATGGGATTTCAGCTTTATCATATCTATAGAGAGAATTTACCTTTACTAGCTGTGTCGGGTTATCAAGAACATGTATTTCTTCAATAGGTGATGGATTAAGACCATGTATTTCTTCAACAGGCGGTAAATTAAAACCATGTATTTCTTCAATAGGAGGTAAAAACTTAACATCTTCAGCTTTAATACCTTTTCCTTCATAGATTTCTTTGCCTCTTACATATCTTCAGGACTAAGAAATAGAATACCCTTTTCTTCGAAGTTGGCTTAGGTGTTGGTTCAGGAATTGGATCAGGGATTGGATCAGGACGCGTCCAATTATTTTCATTAGTCAACATATTATTCAATAGAATTTCAGCTTCATCTGGTGTTCTTTCCCTGAAAACACAACCAGCACAACTATCCAGGTGGTCTATGGAAGCATCAGTTAGTCCATTATAAAAGATATCAAGTATTTCATTTTTCTTAAGAGGATGATCAGGAAAAGCATTAAGTAATTGGAGAAACCTCCCCCAAGCTTGTGGGAGAGTCTCTTCTTCAATTAGCACAAAATTATATATTTCCCTTAAAGCAGCTTGTTTCTTGTGAGTAGGGAAATATTTAGCAGAGAAGTAATAAATCATATCCTGGGGACTACGCACACAACCAGGATCAAGAGAATGAAACCATATCTTAGCATCACCCTTTAATGTGAACGGAAATAATTTAAGGATATAATAATAGCGAGTTTTCTCATCATTAGTGAACAGGGTGGCTATATCATTTAATTTAGTAAGATGTGCCACAACAGTTTCAGATTCATAGTCATACAAAGGATCAGATTCAACTAAAGTAATTATCTTAGGATAAACATCGAAATCATAATCCTTATCAGTAACAAAGATAGGTGAAGTAGCATAAGCAGGATCATATTTCATTCTAGCATTCAAAGTTTTTTGTTTCAGCTTAGCTAATAATTTCTTAAGATCACTCCTATCATTGCAAGCAAGAAAATCTCTAGCGGTTTCTTCATCCATAACATAGCCCTCAGGCACAACAGGTAATTCATATCTAGGGGGAGAGTCTTCATCATCACTTTCATCAATATTATCAGTTTCAATAATTTCATTCTCTCTAGCCCTAGCAAGTTATTCATCAAGAAATTCACCAAGTGGCACAACAGTATCAAGCATAGAAGTATTTTCATCATAAGTATCATGCATAGCAGAAGTGGCATCATCAATAACATGCGACATATCAGAATTAATAGCAGGTGTAGGTGTCGCAAGCTTACTCAAAACAGAAGGTGAATCAAGTGCAGAGCTAGATGGGAGTTCCTTACCTCCCCTCGTAGTTGAGGGATAAATCTTGGTTCTTGGATCTTTCAAGTTCTTCATAATGATAAGCAGATATAAATCCCAAGTAACTCAAAGAATAAAGCTATGCTCTCCGGCAACGGCGCCAGAAAATAGTCTTGATAACTCACAAGTATAGGGGATCTCAATAGTTTTCGAGGGTAGAGTATTCAACCCAAATTTATTGATTCGACACAAGGGGAGCCGAAGAATATTCTCAAGTATTAGCAGCTGAGTTGTCAATTTAACCACACCTGGAAACTTAATATCTGCAGCAAAGTATTTAGTAGCAAAGTAATATGATAGTAGTGGTAATGATAGAAAAAGGTAATAGTAGCAAAAGTAATATTTTTTTGTTTTATAATGATGATAACAATAGCGACAGAAAAGTAAATAAGCAAAGAACAATATATGGAAAGCTCGTAGGCAATGGATCGGTGATGGAGAATTATGCCGGATGCGGTTTATCAAGTAACAGTCATAACATAGGGTGACACAGATCTAGCTCGAGTTCATCAATGTAATGTAGGCATGTATTCTGAATATAGTCATACGTGCTTATGGAAAAGAACTTGCATGGCATCTTTTGTCCTACCCTTCCGTGGCAGCGGGGTCCTATTGGAAACTAAGGGATATTAAGGCCTCCTTTTAATAGAGTACCGGAACAAAGCATTAACACATAGTGAATACATGAACTCCTCAAACTACGGTCATCGCCGGTAAGTATCCCGATTATTGTCACTTCGGGGTTAACAACTCATAACACATAATAGGTGACTATAGACTTGCAAGATAGGATCAAGAACTCTCATGTATTGGTGAAAACATAATAGGTTCAGATCTGAAATCATGGCACTCGGGCCATAGTGACAAGTATTAAGCATAGCAAAGTCATAGCAACATCAATCTTAGAACATAGTGGATACTAGGGATCAAACCCTAACAACACTAACTCAATTACATGATAAATCTCATCCAAACCATCACCGTCCAGCAAGCCTACGAAGGAATTACTCACGCACGGCGGTGACCATCATAAAATTGGTGATGGAGGATGGTTGATAATGACGATGGCTTCGGATTCCCCTCTCCGGAGCCCTGAACGGACTCTAGATCAGTCCTCCCGAGAGAGTTTAGGGCTTGGCAGCGGCTCCGTATCGTAAAACATGATGAATCCTTCTCTCTGGTTTTTTCTCCCCGAAAGTGAATATATGGAGTCAAGGTTGAGGTTGGTGGAGCGTCAGGGGGCCCACGAGGCAGGGGGGCGCGCCCCCACCCTCGTGGATAGGTGGAGGCCCCCCTGACGTGGATTCTTCTTCCAGTATTTATTCTATATTCCAAAATAATTCTCCATTGATTTTCAGGTCATTTGTAGAACTTTTATTTCTGCACAAAAATAACACCATGGCAATTCTGCTGAAAACATCATCAGTCCGGGTTAGTTCCATTCAAATCATGCAAGGTAGAGTCCAAAACAAGGGCAAAAGTGTTTGGAAAATTAGATACGACGGAGACGTATCACTGGATGTCAAGGACATCGGGGAGGCCATCTTCAAGCTTCATGAGAAAATCAAGCACCTCCAAGCCCAGATCTATGACCTGCAAAATCAAAACTGTGAGTATGAATATAGATTCAAGAGGATGAGTTTGGCTGCAGATTTAAGGATCCCGGAGACTCGATCGGCCTTCTACGATGGCGAGCCTATGCCTTGGAAGAGGAACGACAAGCCTACATCATCAACAACTCCATCACCACCTCCAAGGAAGGAAACATAAACACATGGGTATGGGCACTCCCCTTGGCAACTGCCAAGCTTGGGGGAGTGCCTCAGTATCATATCACTATCACTTTTACCTTTACCATTTTTCTTAGTTCGATCCTTTTGATAATATCTTGATCTAGCAGAATAAATTTCTAGTATGATCTAGTTGTGAGTTTTTCTTTATGATCTTCCTATGTAATCGAGTCCGTGAGCTATATATAATAAATATTAGTGTTGAGTCAAGGGCTTGATTATTTTGCTATGATCTTGAGGGGATAAAATAAAAGAGAAGAAATAAAAAGAAATAAAGAGATCATATGGATCTTACGGAGAGTAATGAGCTCACATATAAAGAGTGCGATGAATAAAAGTTGTTGAGAGTTGACAAACATAGTTTTGGTCATAGTTGCAATTAATAGGAAGTAATAAAGAAAGAGAGATTCACATATAAATATACTATCTTGGACATCTTTTATGATTGTGAGCACTCTTTAAAATATGACATGCTAAAGAGTTGACGTTGGACAAGGAAGACAACGTAATGGGTTATGTTTTCTTACATCTGAGATAAATTATATTGTCATGGATCATCCAACATGTTGAGCTTGCCTTTCCCTCTCATTCTAGCCAGTTTCTTTGCACCAAGTAGAGACACTACTTGTGCTTCCAAACATCCCTAAACCCAATTTTTCCATGAGAGTCCACCATATCTACCTATGGATTGAGTAAGATCCTTCAAGTAAGTTGTCATCGGTGAAAGCAATACAAATTGCTCTCTAAATATGTATGACTTATTAGTGCGGAGAAAATAAGCTTTATACGATCTTGTGATATGGAAGAAATAAAAGCGACAGACTGCATAATAAAGGTCCATATCACAAGTGGCAATATAAAGTGACGTTCTTCTGCTTTAAGATTCCGTGCATCCAACCATAAAAGCGCATGACAACCTCTGCTTCCCTCTGCGAAGGGCCTATCTTTTATTCTTGGCTTATACTTCATGCAACGAGTCATGGTGATATTCACCTTTCCTTTTTACATTTTATCCTTTCGCAAGCACAATGTGTTGGAAAGATCCAGATATATATAGCTAACTGGATGTGAGTTTTCATGAACTATTATTGTTGACATTAGCCTTGAGGTAAAACGTTGGGAGGCAAAACTATAAGCCCCTATCTTTCTCTATGTCCGATTAAGACTTCATACCCATAAATATTGCGTGAGTGTTAGCAATTGTGAAAGACTAAAAGATGGTTGAGTATGTGGACTTGCTGAAATGCTCTTATATTGACTCTTTCCTATGTTATGACAAATTTCAATTGCCTCAATGACCGAGATTAGAGTTTGTTAGCTTTCAATGAAGTTTATGATTCATACTTGAAATTGTGATTGAATTGTTACTTTAGCATAAGAGATCATATGACAATATATAAATGTATATATATATATATATATATATATATATATATATATATATATATATATATATTTGTTGCTGTTCTAAGAATGATCATGATGCCCTCATGTCCGTATTTTATTTTTATCGACACCTCTATCTCTATACATGTGGACATATTTTTCGATTTTGGCTTTCGCTTGAGGACAAGCGAGGTTTAAGCTTGGGGGAGTTGATACATCCATTTTGCATCATGCTTTTATATCAATATTTATTGCATTATGGGTTGTTATTACACATTATGTCACAATACTTATGCCTATTCTCTCTTATTTTACAAGGTTTATATGAAGAGGGAGAATGCCGGCAACTGGGATTCTGGGCTGGAAAAGGAGCAAATATTAGAGACCTATTATGCACAGCTCCAAAAGTCCTGAAACTTCACGAAAGTTATTTCCAGAATATATAAAAAATATTGAGCGGAGAAAGTTCCAGAGGGGGGCCACACCTTGGCCACGAGGGTGGGGGGCGCGCCCTACCCCCCTGGGCGCGCCCCCTGCCTCGTGGGCCCCCAGGTGGCCCTCCGATGCCCATCTTATGCTATATGAGGTCTTTTGTCGAGGAAAAAAAATGAGAAGCAAGCTTTCGGGAAGAAACTCCGCCGCCACGAGGCAGAACCATGGCGGGACCAATCTAGGGCTCTGGCAGAGCTGTTCTGACGGGGAAACTTCCCTCCGGGAGGGGGAAATCATCGCCATATTTATCACCAACGATCCTCTCATCGGGAGGGGGAAAATCTCCATCAACGTCTTCACCAGCACCATCTCATCTCAAACCCTAGTTCATCTCTTGTATTCAATGTTTGTCTCAAAGCCTCAGATTGGTACCTGTGGGTTGCTAGTAGTGTTGATTACTCCATGTAGTTGATGCTAGTTGGTTTATTCAGTGGAAGATCATATGTTCAGATCCGTTATGCATATTAATACCCCTCTGATTATGAACAAGAATATGCTTTGTGAGTAGTTACGTTTGTTCCTGAGGACATGGGAGAAGTCTTGCTATTAGTAGTCATGTGAATTTGGTATTCGTTCGATATTTTTATGAGATTATGTTGTCATCCCTCTAGTGGTGTGATACGTCTATTTTGCATCATGCTTTTATATCAATATTTATTGCATTATGGGTTGTTATTACACATTATGACACAATACTTATGCCAATTCTCTCTTATTTTACAAGGTTTACATAAAGAGGGAGAATGCCGGCAGCTGGAATTCTGGTCTGGAAAAGGAGCAAATATTAGAGACCTATTCTGCTCCAAAAGTCCTGAAACTTCAGGGATGATGTTTTCCAAATATATAAAAAAACATTGAGCGCAAGAACTTCACCAGGGGGGCCACACCCTGCCCACGAGGGTGGGGGGCGCGCCCTACCCCCCTGGGCACGCCCCCTACCTCGTGGGCCCCTGGTGGCCCTCCGGTGACCATTTTCTACTATATGGACTCTCTCGATGGGAAAAAAAATCATAAGCCATCTTCTCGGATGAAACTCCGCCGCACCGAGGCGGAACCAATCTAGGGTTCTGGCGGGGCTGTTCTACCGGGGAAACATCCCTCCCGAAGGGGGAAATCATCGCCATCGTCATCACCAACGCTCCTCTCATCGGGAGAGGGCAATCTCCATCAACATCTTCATCAGCACCATCTCATCTCAAAACCCTAGTTCATCTCTTGTATCCAATTCTTGTCTCCAAGTCAGGGATTGGTGCTAGTAGGTTGCTAGTAGTGTTAATTATGTTGGGGAACATGGTAATTTCAAAAAATTTCCTACGCACACGCAAGATCATGGTGATGATATAGCAACGAGGGGAGAGTGTTGTCTACGTACCCTCGTAGACCGAAGCGGAAGCGTTGACGCAACGTAGAGGAAGTAGTCGTACGTCCTCCGGTTCAACCGATCCAAGTACCGTTACTCCGGCACCTCCAAGTTCTTGACACGCGTACAGCTCGATGACGCACCCTCGATCTCCGATCCAGCAGAGGCGCCGAGGGGGAGTTCCGTCAGCACGATGGCATGGTGACGATCTTGATGTTCTTCTGTTGCAGGGCTTCGCCTAAGCACCGCTACAATGTGACCGAGGTGTAATATCGTGGAGGGGGGCACCGCACACGGCTAAGGAACGATCAATGATCAACTTGTATGTACTAGGGTGCCCCCCTACCCCCGTATATAAAGGAGGGAGGGAGGAGGTGGCCGGCCCTAAGGGGGGCGCGCCATGAGGAGGGGGAAACCTACTCCAAGTAGGTTTCCCTCTCTTTTCCTTATCTTATTTGGAGGGGGAAGGAAAGAGTACTAGTATTAGGAAGTAGTACTAGTAGTAGTAATAGGAAGAGGGGGAAGGAGAAAGGAAAGGGGGGGCCGGCCCCCTTCCCCAATTCGGATTGGGCTTGGGGGGGCATGCCCCCTTCCCTTGCTCCTTCTCTCTTCCTCCTACATGGGCCCAATAAGGCCCATATACCTCCCGGGGGGTTCCGGTAACCTTCCGGGGCTCCAAACTTCTCCGGAACCTTTCCGGTGTCCAAATATATCCGTCCAATATATCAATCTTTATGTCTCGACCATTTCGAGACTCCTCGTCATGTCCGTAATCATATCCGGGACTCCGAACAACCTTCGGTACATCAAAATACATAAACTCATAATATAACTGTCATCGAAACCTTAAGCGTGCGGACCCTACGGTTCGAGAACGATGTAGACATGACTGAGACACATCTCTGGTCAATAACCAATAGCGGGACCTGGATGCCCATATTGGTTCCTACATATTCTACGAAGATCTTTATCGGTCAAACCGCATAACAACATACGTTGTTCCCTTTGTCATCGGTATGTTACTTGTCCGAGATTCGATCGTCGGTATCCAATACCTTGTTCAATCTCGTTATCGACAAGTCTCTTTACTCGTTCTGTAATACTTCATCTTATAACTAACTCATTAGTTACATGCTTGCAAGGCTTAGGTGATGAGCATTGCCGAGAGGGCCCAGAGATACCTCTCCGACAATCGGAGTGACAAAACCTAATCTCGAATTATGCTAACTCAACATGTACCTTCGGAGACACCTGTAGTACTCCTTTATAATCACCCAGTTACGTTGTGACGTTTGGTAGTACCCAAAGTGTTCCTCCGGTAAACGGGAGTTACACAATTCTCATAGTTATAGGAACATGTATAAGTCATGAAGGAAGCAATAGCAGAATACTAAACGATCAAGTGCTAAGCTAACGGGATGGGTCATGTCAATCACCTCATTCTCCTAATGATGTGATCCCATTAATCAAATGACAACACATGTCAATGGTTAGGAAACATAACCATCTTTGATTAATGAGCTAGTCAAGTAGAGGCATACTAGTGACTATATGTTTGTCTATGTATTCACACATGTATCATGTTTCCGGTTAATACAATTCTAGCATGAATAATAAACATTTATCATGATATGAGGAAATAAATAATAACTTTATTATTGCCTCTAGGGCATATTTCCTTCAGTCTCCCACTTGCACTAGAGTCAATAATCTAGATTACATAGTACTGATTCTAACACCCATGGAGTCTTGGTGCTGATCATGTTTTGCTCGTGAGAGAGGCTTAGTCAACGGGTCTGCAACATTCAGATCCGTATGTATCTTGCAAATTTCTATGTCTCCCACTTGGACTTGGTCCCGAATGGAATTGAAGCGTCTCTTGATGTGCTTGGTCCTCTTGTGAAATCTGGATTCCTTTGCCAAGGCAATTGCACCAGTATTGTCACAGAAGATCTTCATTGGTCCCGATGCACTAGGTATGACACCTAGATCGGAAATGAACTCCTTCATCCAGACTCCTTCATTTGCTGCTTCAGAAGCAGCTATGTACTCCGCTTCACATGTAGATCCTGCCACGACGCTTTGTTTAGAACTGCACCAACTTACAGCTCCACCGTTTAATAAAAACACGTATCCGGTCTGCGATTTAGAATCGTCCGGATCAGTGTCAAAGCTTGCATCGACGTAACCATTTACGACTAGCTCTTTGTCACCTCCATATACGAGAAACATATCCTTAGTCCTTTTCAGGTATTTCAGGATGTTCTTGACCGCTGTCCAGTGATCCACTCCTGGATTACTTTGGTACCTACCTGCCAAGCTTATTGCTAAGCATACGTCAGGTCTGGTACATAGCATTGCATACATGATAGAGCCTATGGCTGAAGCATAGGGAACATCTTTCATTTTCTCTCTATCTTCTGCTGTGGTCGGGCATTGAGTTTGACTCAACTTTACACCTTGTAGCACAAGCAAGAATCCTTTCTTTGCCTTATCCATTTTGAACTTTTTCAAAATTTTGTCAAGGTATGTACTTTGTGAAAGTCCTATTAAGCGTCTTGATCTATCTCTATAGATCTTGATGCCCAATATGTAAGCAGCTTCACCGAGGTCTTTCATAGAAAAACTTTTATTCAAGTATCCCTTTATGCTATCCAGAAATTCTATATCATTTCCAATTAATAATATGTCATCAACATATAAAACTAGAAATGCTATAGAGCTCCCACTCACTTTCTTGTAAATACAGGCTTCTCCAAAAGTCTGTATAAAGCCATATGCTTTGATCACACTATCAAAACGTTTATTCCAACTCCGAGATGCTTGCACCAGTCCATAAATGGAACTTTGGAGCTTGCACACTTTGTCAGCACCTTTTGGATCAACAAAACCTACAGGTTGCATCATATACAACTCTTCTTCTAGAAATCCATTCAAGAATGCAGTCTTGACATCCATTTGCCAAATTTCATAATCATGAAATGCAGCAATAGCCAACATGAGTCGGACAGACTTAAGCATCGCTACGGGTGAGAAAGTCTCATCGTAGTCAACCCCTTGAACTTGTCGAAAACCTTTTGCAACAAGTCGAGCTTTGTGGACAGTAACATTACCATCAGCGTCAGTCTTCTTCTTAAAGATCCATTTATTCTCAATGGCTTGCCGATCATCGGGCAAGTCAACCAAAGTCCATACTTTGTTTTCATACATGGATCCTATCTCAGATTTCATGGCCTCTAGCCATTTTGCGGAATCTGGGCTCATCATCGCTTCCTCATAGTTCGTAGGTTGATCATGGTCTAGTAACATGACTTCCAGAATAGGATTTCCGTACCACTCTGGTGCGGATCTTACTCTGGTAGACCTACGAGGTTCAGTAGAAACATGATCTGAAGTTTCATGATCAATATCATTAGCTTCCTCACTAATTGGTGTAGTTGTCACAGGAACCGGTTCTTGTGATGAACTACTTTCCAATAAGGGAGTAGATACAGTTATCTCATCAAGTTCTACTTTCCTCCCACTCACTTCTTTCGAGAGAAACTCCTTCTCTAGAAAGGATCCGATTTTAGCAACGAAAATCTTGCCTTCAGATCTGTGATAGAAGGTGTACCCAATTGTCTCCTTTGGGTATCCTATGAAGACACATTTCTCCGATTTGGGTTCGAGCTTATCTGGTTGAAGTTTCTTCACATAAGCATCGCAGCCCCAAACTTTGAGAAACGACAACTTTGGTTTCTTGCCAAACCACAGTTCATAAGGCGTTGTCTCAACGGATTTTGATGGTGCCCTATTTAACATGAATGCGGCCGTCTCTAAAGCATAACCCCAAAACGATAGCGGTAAATCGGTAAGAGACATCATAGATCACACCATATCAAGTAAAGTACGATTACGACGTTCGGACACACCATTTCGCTGTGGTGTTCCAGGTGGCGTGAGTTGCGAAACTATTCCACATTGTTTCAAATGTAAACCAAACTCGTAACTCAAATATTCTCCTCCACGATCAGATCGTAGAAACTTTATTTTCTTGTTACGATGATTTTCTACTTCACTCTGAAATTCTTTGAACTTTTCAAATGTTTCAGACTTGTGCTTCATCAAGTAGATATACCCATATCTGCTCAAATCATCTGTGAAGGTGAGGAAATAACGATATCCGCCACGAGCCTCAACATTCATCGGACCACATACATCTGTATGTACGATTTCCAACAAATCTGTTGCTCTCTCCATAGATCCGGAGAACGGTGTTTTGGTCATCTTGCCCATGAGGCACGGTTCGCAAGTACCAAGTGATTCATAATCAAGTGATTCCAGAAGTCCATCAGTATGGAGTTTCTTCATGCGTTTTACACCGATATGACCTAAACGGCAGTGCCACAAATATGTTGCACTATCATTATCAACTCTGCATCTTTTGGCTTCAACATTATGAATATGTGTATCACTACTATCGAGATTTAATAAAAATAGACCACTCTTCAAGGGTGCATGACCATAAAAGATATTACTCATATAAATAGAACAACCATTATTCTCTGATTTAAATGAATAACCGTCTCGCATCAAACAAGATCCAGATATAATGTTCATGCTCAACGCAGGCACCAAATAACAATTATTCAGGTCTAAAACTAATACCGATGGTAGATGTAGAGGTAGCGTGCCAACCGCGATCACATCGACTTTGGAACCATTTCCCACGCGCATCGTCACCTCGTCCATAGCTAATCTTCGCTTAATCCGTAGTCCCTGTTTCGAGTTGCAAATGTTAGCAACAGAACCAGTATCAAATACCCAGGTGCTACTGCGAGCATTAGTAAGGTACACATCAATAACATGTATATCACATATACCTTTGTTCACTTTGCCATCCTTCTTATCCGCCAAATACTTGGGGCAGTTCCGCTTCCAGTGTCCAGTCTGCTTGCAGTAGAAGCACTCAGTTTCAGGCTTAGGTCCAGACTTGGGTTTCTTCACTTGAGCAGCAACTTGTTTGCCGTTCCTTTTGAAGTTCCCCTTCTTCTTCCCTTTGCCCCTTTTCTTGAAACCAGTGGTCTTGTTGACCATCAACACTTGATGCTCCTTTTTGATTTCTACCTTCGCGGCTTTCAGCATCGCGAAGAGCTCGGGAATAGTTTTGTTCATCCCTTGCATATTATAGTTCATCACAAAGCTCTTGTAGTTTGGTGGCAGTGATTGGAGAATTCTGTCAATGACGCTATCATCCGGAAGATTAACTCCCAGTTGAATCAAGTGATTATTATACCCAGACATTTTGAGTATATGCTCACTGACAGAACTGTTCTCCTCCATCTTGCAGCTGTAGAACTTATTGGAGACTTCATATCTCTCAATCCGGGCATTTGCTTGAAATATTAACTTCAACTCCTGGAACATCTCATATGCCCCATGACGTTCAAAACGTCGTTGAAGACCCGGTTCTAAGCCGTAAAGCATGGCACACTGAACTATAGAGTAGTCATCAGCTTTGCTCTGCCAGATGTTCTTAACGTCGTCAGTTGCATCAGCAGCAGGCCTGGCACCCAGCGGTGCTTCCAGGACGTAACTCTTCTGTGCAGCAATGAGGATAATCCTCAGGTTACGGACCCAGTCCATGTAATTGCTACCATCATCTTTCAACTTTTCTTTCTCAAGGAATGCATTAAAATTCAACGGAACAATAACACGAGCCATCTATCTACAAACAAACATAGACAAGCAAAATACTATCAGGTACTAAGTTCATGATAAATTTAAGTTCAATTAATCATATTACTAAAGAACTCCCACTTAGACAGACATCTCTCTAGTCATCTAAGTGATTATGTGATCCAAATCATCTAAACCATGTCCGATCATCACGTGAGATGGAGTAGTTTCAATGGTGAACATCTCTATGTTGATCATATCTACTATATGATTCACGCTCGACCTTTCGGTCCCCGTGTTCCGAGGCCATATCTGTATATGCTAGGCTCGTCAAGTATAACCTGAGTATTCCGCGTGTGCAACTGTTTTGCACCCGTTGTATTTGAACGTAGAGCCTATCACACCCGATCATCACGTGGTGTCTCAGCACGAAGAACTTTCGCAACGGTGCATACTCAGGGAGAACACTTCTTGATAATTAGTGAGAGATCATCTTAAAATGCTACCGTCAATCAAAGCAAGATAAGATGCATAAAGGATAAACATCACATGCAATCAATATAAGTGATATGATATGGCCATCATCATCTTGTGCTTGTGATCTCCATCTTCGAAGCACCGTCGTGATCACCATCGTCACCGGCGCGACACCTTGATCTCCATCGTAGCATCGTTGTCGTTACGCCATCTATTGCTTCTACGACTATCGCTACCGCTTAGTGATAAAGTAAAGCAATTACAGGGCGTTTGCATT
Organism: Triticum dicoccoides; assembly: GCF_002162155.2. Classification (NCBI taxonomy): domain Eukaryota; kingdom Viridiplantae; phylum Streptophyta; class Magnoliopsida; order Poales; family Poaceae; genus Triticum; species Triticum dicoccoides. The sequence continues at coordinate 628,844,503 of NC_041392.1, read as the reverse complement.
TCATACAATAAAGCGACAACCATATGGCTCCTGCCAGTTGCCAATAACTTCGGTTACAAAACATGATCATCTCATACAATAAAATATAGCATCATGTCTTGGCCATATCACATCACAACATGCCCTGCAAAAACAAGTTAGACGTCCTCTACTTTGTTGTTGCAAATTTTACGTGGCTGCTACGGGCTTAAGCAAGAACCAATCTCACCTACGCATCAAAACCACAACGATAGTTTGTCAAATAGACTCCGTTTTAACCTTCACAAGGACCGGGCGTAGCCACACTTGGTTCAACTAAAGTGAGAGAGACAGACACCCGCCAGCCACCTTTAAGCACGAGTGCTCGTAACGGTGAAACCAGTCTCGCGTAAGCGTACGCGTAATGTCGGTCCGGGCCGCTTCATCTCACAATACCGCTGAACCAAAGTATGACATGCTGGTAGGCAGTATGACTTATATCGTCCACAACTTACTTGTGTTCTACTCGTGCATATAACATCAACACATAAAACCTAGGCTCGGATGCCACTGTTGGGGAACGTGGTAATTTCAAAAAAATTCCTACGCACACGCAAGATCATGGTGATGATATAACAACGAGGGGAGAGTGTTGTCTACGTACCCTCATAGACCGAAGCGGAAGCGTTGACGCAACGTAGAGGAAGTAGTCGTACGTCCTCCGGTTCAACCGATCCAAGTACCGTTACTCCGGCACCTCCGAGTTCTTGACACGCGTACAGCTCGATGACGCACCCTCGATCTCCGATCCAGCAGAGGCGCCGAGGGGGAGTTCCGTCAGCACGACGGCGTGGTGACGATCTTGATGTTCTCCTGTTGCAGGGCTTCGCCTAAGCACCGCTACAATATGACCGAGGTGTAATATCGTGGAGGGGGGCACCGCACACGGCTAAGGAATGATCAATGATCAACTTGTATGTACTAGGGTGCCCCCCTACCCCCGTATATAAAGGAGGGAGGGAGGAGGTGGCCGGCCCTAAGGGGGCGCGCCATGAGGAGGGGGAAACCTACTCCAAGTAGGTTTCCCTCTCTTTTCCTTATCTTATTTGGAGGGGGAAGGAAAGAGTACTAGTATTAGGAAGTAGTACTAGTAGTAGTAATAGGAAGAGGGGGAAGGAGAAAGGAAAGGGGGGGCCGGCCCCCTTCCCCAATTCGGATTGGGCTTGGGGGGGTGCGCCCCCTTCCCTTGCTCCTTCTCTCTTCCTCCTACATGGGCCCAATAAGGCCCATATACCTCCTGGGGGGTTCCGGTAACCTTCCGGGGCTCCAAACTTCTCCGGAACCTTTCCGGTGTCCAAATATATCCGTCCAATATATCAATCTTTATGTCTCGACCATTTCGAGACTCCTCGTCATGTCCGTAATCATATCCGGGACTCCGAACAACCTTCGGTACATCAAAATACATAAACTCATAATATAACTGTCATCGAAACCTTAAGCATGCGGACCCTACGGTTCGAGAACGATGTAGACATGACTGAGACACATCTCTGGTCAATAACCAATAGCGGGACCTGGATGCCCATATTGGTTCCTACATATTCTACGAAGATCTTTATCGGTCAAACCGCATAACAACATACGTTGTTCCCTTTGTCATCGGTATGTTACTTGTCCGAGATTCCATCGTCGGTATCCAATACCTAGTTCAATCTCGTTATCGACAAGTCTCTTTACTCGTTCTATAATACTTCATCTTATAACTAACTCATTAGTTACATGCTTGCAAGGCTTAGGTGATGAGCATTGCCGAGAGGGCCCAGAGATACCTCTCCGACAATCGGAGTGACAAAACCTAATCTCGAATTATGCTAACTCAACATGTACCTTCGGAGACACCTGTAGTACTCCTTTATAATCACCCAGTTACGTTGTGACATTTGGTAGTACCCAAAGTGTTCCTCTGGTAAACGGGAGTTACACAATTCTCATAGTTATAGGAACATGTATAAGTCATGAAGGAAGCAATAGCAGAATACTAAACGATCAAGTGCTAAGCTAACGGGATGGGTCATGTCAATCACCTCATTCTCCTAATGATGTGATCCCATTAATCAAATGACAACACATGTCAATGGTTAGGAAACATAACCATCTTTGATTAATGAGCTAGTCAAGTAGAGGCATACTAGTGACTATATGTTTGTCTATGTATTCACACATGTATCATGTTTCCGGTTAATACAATTCTAGCATGAATAATAAACATTTATCATGATATGAGGAAATAAATAATAACTTTATTATTGCCTCTAGGGCATATTTCCTTCAAATTACTCCTTGTAGTTGATGCTAGTTGGTTTAATTGGTGGAAGATTATATGTTCAGATCCTATATGCATATTAATACCCCTCTGATTATGAACATGTTTATGCTTTGTGAGTAGTTACATTTGTTCCTGAGGACATGGGAGAAGTCTTGCTATTAGTAGTCATGTGAATTTGGTATTAGTTCGATATTTTGATGAGATGTATGTTGTCTCTCCTCTAGTGGTGTTGTGTGAACGTCAACTACATGACACTTCACCATTGTTTTGGCCTAGAGGAAGGCATTGGGAAGTAATAAGTAGATGATGGGTTGCTAGAGTGACAGAAGCTTAAACCCTAGTTTATGCGTTGCTTCGTAAGTGGCTGATTTGGATCCATATGTTTCATGCTATGGTTAGGTTTACCTTAATAGTTTTGTTGTATTTGCGGATGCTTGCAATAGAGGTTAATCATAAGTGGGATGTTTGTCCAAGTAAGGGCAGCATCCAAGCACCAGTCCACCCGCATACCAAATTATCAAAGTACCGACCGGGAATCATATGAGCGTGATGAAAACTAACTTGACGATATTCCCATGTGTCCTCGGGAGCGCTTTACATCATATAAGAGTTTGTCCAGGCTTGTCCTTTGCTACAAAAAGGATTGGGCCACCTTGCTGCACCTTATTTACTTTTGTCACTTGTTGCTCATTACAAATTATCTTATCACAAAACTATCTGTTACAACTTATTTCAGTACTTGCAGAGAATACCTTGCTGGAAACCGATTATCATTTCCTTCTGCTCCTCGTTGGGTTCGACACTCTTACTTATAGAAAGGACTACGATAGATCCCCTATACTTGTGGGTCATCGAGACTCTTTTCTGGCGCCGTTGCCGGGGAGTGAAGCGCCTTTGGTAGGTGGAATTTTGAAAGGAAAAATTTATATAGTGTGCTAAAATTTACTGTCACTTGTTACTATGGAAAGTAACCCTCTGAGGGGCTTGTTCGGGGTATCTTCACCCTGACCAGTAGAGCAAAGAGTTGCTCCTCAACCTACTGAACCTACTGAAAATGAAAATGCTTGCTTCGAAATTCCTTTGGGTATGGTAGAAACACTGCTAGCTAATCCTTTTTTGGGAGATGGAACAAAACATCCTGATGAGCATCTAATATATGTGGATGAAGTTTGTGGATTATTTAAGCTTGTAGGTGTACCCGGAGATGTTGTTAAGAAGAAGGTCTTCCCTTTATCTTTGAGGGGAGATGCATCGACATGGTATAGGCTATGTGATGATATGGAGTCTTGGAACTACAAACGATTGAAACTGGAATTTCATCAGAAGTTTTATCCTATGCATCTTGTTCATCGTGATCGCAATTATATATATAATTTTTGGCCTCGCGAAGGAGAAAGCATCGCTCAAGCTTGGGGGAGGCTTAAATCAATGTTATATTCATGCCCCAATCATGAGCTCTCAAGAGAAATGATTATTCAAAAATTTTATGCTCGGCTTTCTGATAACAATCGCACCATGCTTGATACTTCTTGTGCTGGCTCTTTTATGATGAACACTATTGAATTCAAATGGGATTTATTGGAAATAATTAAACGCAACCCCGAAGATTGGGACCTCGACAATGGTAAGGAGTCAGGTATGACACCTAGTTTTGATTGTGTTAAATCTTTTGTGGATACCGATATTTTTCGTAAATTCAGCACTAAATATGGACTTGACTCTGAGATAGTAGCTTCTTTCTATGAATCTTTTGCTGCTTCTGTTGATCTCCCCAAGGAGAAGTGGTTTAAATATCATCCTCCCATAGAAGTAAAAGTAGCTGCACCTATTAAAGTTGAAGAAAAGACTATCACTTATAATGATCCTATTGTTCCTGCTTCTTATGTTGAGAAACCTCCTGTCCCTGTTAGGATCAAGGATCATGCTAAAGCTTCAACTGTGGTTCGTAAAAGCAATATTAAAAAATATACACCTCCTGAGCAAGTTAAAGTTGAACCTAATATTGCTATTGTTAAAGATGTCTTGGCTGATAATATAGATGGGCATGTTATTTATCTCTATGATGAAATTGCTAGAATTGCTAAACCCCGTGATACAGATAAACCTAGACCTGTGGTAGGTATGCCTGTTATTTCTGTTAAAATAGGAGATCATTGTTATCATGGCTTATGTGATATGGGTGCTAGTGCTAATGCAATACCTATTGACTTATACAAAGAAATTATGCATGGCATTGCACCTGTTGAGTTAGAAGATATTGATGTCACGATTAAACTTGCTAATAGAGGTACTATTTCACCAATGGGAATTTTTAGAGATGTTGAAGTCTTGTGTGGGAAAACTAAATATCTTGCTGATTTTCTTGTTCTTGGTTCCCCACAAGATAGCTTCTGTCCCATTATATTTGGTAGACCCTTCTTAAATACTGTTAATGCTACCATAGATTGCAAAAGAGATGTTGTTACTATCGGTTTAGATGATATGACTCATGAATTTAATTTTTTTAAATTTAGTAGACAACACCGTGAAGAAGAATTACCTAGTAAATAATAAATTATTGGTCTTGCTTCTATTGTCGTACCTCCTAGTGATCCTTTAGAACAATATTTGCTAGACCATGAAAATGACATGTTTATGAATGAAAGAAGGGAATTAGATGAAGTATTCTTTAAACAGGAACCTATTCTGAAACACAATTTACCTGTTGAAATCCTAGGAGATCCTCCTCCACCCAAGGGTGATCCCGTGTTTGAGCTTAAACCATTACCGGATACTCTTAAATATGCTTATCTTGATGAGAAAAAGATATATCATGTTATTATTAGTGCGAACCTTTCAGAACATGAAGAAGAGAGATTATTGAAAATTCTGAAGAAGCACCATGCTGCTATTGGGTATACTCTTCATGATCTTAAGGGCATTAGTCCCACTCTATGTCAACATAAAATTAATTTGGAATAAGATGCTAAACCAGTTCATGATCATCAACGCCGACTGAATCCTAAAATGAAAGAAGTGGTGTCGGTGTCAAAATCGGCGGATCTCGGGTAGGGGGTCCCGAACTGTGCGTCTAGGCCGGATGGTAACAGGAGGCAGGGGACACGAAGTTTTACCCAGGTTCGGGCCCTCTTGATGGAGGTAAAACCCTACGTCCTGCTTGATTAATATTGATGATATGGGTAGTACAAGAGTAGATCTACCACGAGATCAGAGAGGCTAAACCCTAGAAGCTAGCCTATGGTATGATTGTATGTTGTCATTGTTGTCCTACGGACTAAAACCCTTCGGTTTATATAGACACCGGAGAGGGTTAGGGTTACAGAAGGTCGGTTACAAAGGAGGAGATATCCATATACGTATTGCCTAGCTTGCCTTCCACGCCAAGTAGAGTCACATCCGGACACGAGACAAAGTCTTCAATCTTGTATCTTCATAGTCTAACAGTCCGGCCAATGGAGATAGTCCGGCTGTCCGGAGACCCCCTAATCCAGGACTCCCTCAGTAGCCCCTGAACCAGGCTTCAATGACGATGAGTCCAGCGCGCAGTGTTGTCTTCGGCATTGCAAGGCGGGTTCCTTATCCAATTATATAACAGAAGAAGTTGAATACGAGGATAGTGTCTGACCCTCCAAAATAAGTTCCACATTCCATCGTAGAGAGAATAATATTTCGCAGATCTAATTTGCTGGCTTGTTCTGGCAACATGACGTTACGTGATGGCCCGGTAATTATTCAAACCGTTTCTTTTAACCAGCCCCGCACATAACACGAGGCAGTTTTTCGACACGTCTTGTCAAAGCAGAGATTGTCTTTTCATCAATACGGGCGTGGGTAACCCAACCGTGTCTAGGACTCCTAGATTATAGGCAAGTCCTAAATGGCTACTGAGAGGATGCTTGATATTCACCTCTTTATAAGGGGGCAAGGTTTTCGCTTTTTCCCTCTCGTGCTCAATCGAAACCTTCCCGCGCCTCGAGTTCCAACACCCAAAGACCAGGTTAGGTGCTCCGGATCTTCAATCATGTCCGGATCCAGCCTTCAAGGCCGATGGATGCCCTCCTCCGTCACGGAAGAGGACATCAAGAAGTTGAGGGAGGCCAGATACCTGACCGCCGATGTTTCGCATCGGCTGCCTACTCGAGGGCAGATCGTTCCGACTCCCGAACCCAACGAGAACGTCGTGTTCGTCTCCCACTTCCTCCGAGGTCTAGGCCTCACTCTGGATCGCTTCGTCAGGGGCTTGATGTTCTATTACGGGCTAGATTTCCACGATCTAGCTCCGGATTCCTTTCTCCACATCTCGACATTTATTGTCGTGTGTGAGGCCTTCATCCGCGTTACCCCTCACTTCGGCCTGTGGCTCAAGACCTTTGAAGTAAAGCCGAAGATGATCGAGGGGCAACATGCAGTGTGCGGAGGTGCATTAATAGGCAAGATGGCAGGAGCTCCATGGCCGAAAGGTTCCTTTCCAGAAGTGTCTGAATTATGGCAACGGGAGTGGTTTTACGTCACCGCTCCTAGAAGTGCCAAGTGGGTGGCTGCCCCCGCTTTCCGCCCCCCCACAATTGATGTCATGGATTAGCAGATGTCTGAGCTGGGGTCGAGCCAAGGATGTACCTATATTGCAAGGCCGCATCCGAGATCTCTTCGAGGGAGATTTTAATTTGGCTGTGGTAATACAAGTTATGTTGGTTCGTCAAATCCAGCCTTGCAAACGCCGGCCCCTTCGCTTGTGGGAGTTCAACCCAGAGGGACCGCGTGCCGTTCAAAGTTTCCTCGGCCTGACGCACGAGGAGGTGTACAAGTCATTCTTCGGACCTCAAGTAGAGTGTCCGGATATTACCGAGGACGTGGGCCTGAGCAGTAACCGCGCCGCCGAACAAGTAAGAAACCCTCTGGCCGAACACACTGTCTTTTATTCGTTACGAAGTTATTTATGAGAGTTCGCCTTTTGACCAGGACTAGCTAACAAAGGCGAAGATGATTCGGTGTTTGGCCCCCCTCCCTGAGGGTTTAGAAAATCCGGTATTGGAAAAGATGCTCGAGGTCACACCTTGCCCGGAGCCCTCGAAGGAAGATACTGGGGGGATAATACAGGCGGACAAGGGCCCCCATCGCTGCCCGTTCCAACCAAGGGAACGAGTGTCTCCACAAAGGAGGACAACCGGGGGAGGAAAAGGACTGCTTTTGAGGATCCGGAAGCCTGCAAACGGGAGAAGAAGTCTCCCACAGAGGGTCCTGCCTCGGGGGGTGCTTTTGCCGCACAAGGTCCACGGGGGGTGCTTTGAAGGCAGCCGAAGAATTAAAAGTCGAGAAGGCCGCACATGGCGAGAGCAAAGAGAAGATGGCCAAGATGGCCGTAGAATTAAAAGACACTGCCGACCGTTGCCGGCTTCTTGAAAAAGAAAACCGAGCGAAGGCAACGGACCTTGAGAAGGCCACGATGGCGGACAAAGACACCCACTCTACTATGAGAGCGAAGAAGGAGGAGCTGCGGGAAGCCGGGGATATTGCGGGTGGGAAGCCCTTCATGCTTCGGAGGAAGTTCGGAGATCCACGGTATGCCCCTCTGGATAGGCTGTGGAGTTCGTCAGATGCATATATGGACTTGGCGGCGAGCGCTGCCGATGCGGCCAAATACTTCCAAGGTCAAGCAGATTGTGGGGTGGACAAGCTGTTCTAGTCGCAATTCAACATTCCAGAGCGTCCGCTTCCTTTGAATGATCAGCTAGCCGAATGGGCCGAACTAAATAGGTTGTCCGGACTCGCCATGAGGTCTGTCGTGGATCAGCTATGGCCTGAAAGGCCAAAGCCGAATAGCTATTTTAGCTTAGTGCAGCAGGTCCTTGGTGCGGTGCCGCGCATTGATGCGATGAAGAGGTCGGCGTGTATAGAAGGCTCGCGGATGGCCCTTGCCTGTGTTAAAGCATACTGGGCGGAGATGGATGCTACCACTGTTGCGGCGCAGGGTTCGGCCATAGGCCGAGTGGCTGCCGAGCACTATTTCGAGGAGGTTCTCGAGGGTGCTCGTTTGATAGAGGCCCAGTGCTCGAAAAACATTATGTTTGAGTAACATGTATCCCCATTGTAAACACAATGTATTTATGAAATTTTATAAGGCTGTGTTTATACTTTTTCCCGAAAGTGATATGATGCCTCATGTGCGGCCGTTTATGTATACATGTGTATAACCTGAAAGATTGCAGTCGTCGGCTTCAGCCCCCACGCATATAATGCGAAGGTGTTTGCAAAAAATGCGTGTTCACACTTAACCCAACGTCTTGGTCCTATTAAGGAGGTGATAGCGCAGCGAACAAGGCAACCAGACTATAATGCTTTAACACTTTCACTTGGCCATAGGAGTTTGACAGTGGGGCTACTAGATAGCCCCTGGTGGCTCCGCATTCCCCCGATCTCGGGGTGCGTACATGCCTGGCCGGGAAATGGCCCTTCGTTAAGCCGGAGGAATTCTAACATCCCTATAGGTCATCGAGTGGTTGACCAGTCTCACGCTATATCATGACAGTCAGTTTTCGGCTTTCTCTACTGAGGTGCTCGTCTGGATGAACCAAGGCACAATCGCAGTAGTTCTCCTGGTGCTACCTTGGCCGGTAAAGCGGAACATAAGGCACCAAAACACAGGAGCCGGGCAAACCCAACATTTGACCAAAGGCAATGATTTGGAGCTGATGCATATAGGGCCAAACTCGCGACGCCGAACACTCCCTAAGGTATTCAGTCTTTATGGTATAAACCGGGCCTAAATAGTGCCCTTCGTAAGAAGCCCCTTAAGTCCAGGTACGTGCATTATTCTGACGTGGCCACATGCCAAGACGTCAGCATCCTTCTCAACTGTGCTGAGAATTCGATGGATATGTATCAACAAGAGACAGTAAAAAAGGTTTACACAGGGTCTTAATCTAAAAAGAATCCTTGGGGCGGGTCCCTGCTGCACGTCTGCGCCTGTGTCTCCGTTGTGCCGTATCCTGGACGGGTTTAGCACGATGATCATCTGTAAAAGAGAGGAACTTAGGTGAAAAAGTTGTCATGCGTATAGTTTTTAAAGAAACCATATATAATTCAAGATGAGTAAAAATTGCCACTTGTCTGCGTGCATTGAGCCCCTTGTATTTGTAATAGGGATGTGACTATTGATCCGGTATAAATTACACATAGTGGCACCGAACTCGACTAACCGTGTCCGAGGTGTTGACGACATGTTAAATGCTCTAGTTGGTGAGGCCGTTTTTAGTGTGCGGCTGCCAAGGCAGCCGCACTCTGTTCGGCGTGCAAAGATCGCTAAATACTTCTGTTTACCGTAATGATGCCACATGGACCGGGCATCTTGAGCGCGAGGGAAGCGTAGTGCGGTATTGCATTAAAGCGAGCAAAAGCTTCGCGTCCGTGTAGTGCTTGGTAGCCACTTTGGAATAGAGCGATGTGGAAGGTTAAATGTTTGCTACGGAAGTTATCGGGGAAGCCGAATATAACTTTTAGCAGCAGGGAGCCCGTGCAATGAGCCCCTGGGCCTGGCGTTACTCCTTTAAAGGTAGTATTGCTATGTCAAATTTTTGTTGGGTCTATCCCCATTTCGCGGCTTGTATCCTGATATATCAGGTTTAGACTGCTGCCACAGTCCATCAGGACTCGTGTGAAGTGGTATCTGTCAATTATTGGGTCTAATACCAGGGCAGCCCATCCTGCACGCCGGATAGTTGCGGAGTAATCACGATGGTCGAAAGTGATCGGTTGAGACTACCAGTGGCAGGACTCCGCGGTGATAGGCCCCTGGCCATATTTTTCTGGGAGTGCCGTTTTGTTTCTTCCCTTGATCACGTGTAACACGTTTACTATTTTGACTTCTGGGGGGAATTTCTTTTGTTCCCCAGTGTCTTGCTTGAGAGGCTCATCCTCGTCTTCGCTTGGTCTCTCCTCCCCCTTGTGTATGGCGTTGAGCTTGCCGGACTGCTTGAAGACCCAACATTCTCTATGGGTATGATTAGCAGGTTTACCAGGGGTGATATGGATCTGACATATTGGATCCAGAATTTTGTTTAGGATGGACAGTTCGTCTCTGGCGCCTTTAGAGGGTGGCTTTTGCTGACCTAGCCGAGAGCTTTTGAATCCGGCGTTTATTGTCGTGCTCTTCATGCTATCTTCTTTATTCTGGCGTTTGTTATTGCTATTGCGCCGTGATTTCCCGTTTCCATCTTTAACTTCAGACGTACTAGGGTCTGGTGCTGCATCTCGCTAGCCAGCTGTCCTCACCCGCGCAAAAGCGGGTCATGAGGCTTGTTAGTGCTGCCATTGTTGTCGGCTTTTCTTGGCCGAGGTGTCTGGCAAGCCATTCGTCGCGGACACTATGCTTAAAAGCTGCCAAGGCTTCGGCGTCCGGACAATCGACAATTTGGTTCTTTTTAGTAAGAAACCTGTTCCAAAGTTTTCGGGCTGACTCTCCGGGCTGTTGAGTTATATGACTCAAATCGTCCGCATCTGGAGGTCGGACATAAGTCCCTTGAAAATTTGCCCGAAAAGCGTCTTCGAGCTCTTCCCAGCTTCCAATGGAGTTTTTAGGGAGGCCTTTGAGCCAGTGACGAGCCAGCCCTTTGAGCTTGATGGGTAAGTACTTGATGGCGTGGAGATCATCTCCTCGAGCCATATGGATATGGAGGATATAGTCCTCAATCCAGACCCCAGGGTCTGTTGTTCCGTCGTATGCCTCTATGTTTATGGGGTTGAATCCCTCTGGAAATTCATGATCCAGCACCTCATCGGTGAAACATAGGGGGTGTGCGGCACCCCTGTATCTGGGTGTACCGCGTTGTTCAGATGTTTGTTGTGTTACATTGTATGCTGGGGCGCGCTTGCGTGGTCCATAGATGGATCTGGTTGCGCCGTCCTTTTGGTGCGAGCCCTCGCGTGGATCGCGTATTGTCTTGTGAGTGGCATTGTTTGCCGCTCTATGTTGGCCGTGAGGTCATCTGTCCGGCCAGGTGGCTGTTGTGATTTTTGGTTGTGGGTGGTCTGAGGCCTCCTCATCGAATTCAGGGAGCAACTTTCGCTTTGGGTAGCTCTTGGTGGGGCGATTGTCGCCGTACTTCGCTGCTGTATTGAGTACTTTACTCCATCTGATTTGGAGTGTGTCCTGCGCAGCCTTGAGCTTTTGCTTCTACTTTTTCATACTCCTCATGGTGGCAACAAGCCTTTGACGGGCATTCTGCTACTCCGGGTGCCTGTCCGGTGTTATGTCGTCCGGACTCTTATCTTTGATAGAATTGGTTTGTTCGGTTTGATTTCCCTTATTGCCGTGGTTCGGCAATTGTTCGCCCTGCTCCAATGCTGGGTCTGTATGATCGTTATTTCTGCCAAGGCGGGATTTGGGGCGGCTCTTGCGCCGCCGCTTTGACTGCTCTTCGAGGGAACAAGCCTTCGGTGCGTCCTTCCGTTCCTCGTCGTTCTCTTCTTTTGGTGTGTCCACCATGAATACATCATATGATGAAGTGGACGTCCAGTGCCCTATGGGCGATGGTTCCTCTTCGTTTCCCGCATCGTCGTCCATACTGTCGATGTCTTCGGAGTCAAAGTGGAGCATGTCGGTTGAGTCATCGACAGTGGCTATTAAGTGTGTGGTGGGTGGGCTTCGGATTTCTTTGTCGTCCGCATCCCAATCCCGTTGGCCCTGATCCGGCGAGGGCTCTCCTGACAAAGAGAGAGACCTTAGTGAATTCATAATGTCGCTGAACGGCGAGTGCTGAAAGATATCCGCGGCGGTGAATTCCATGATCCGCGCCCAATCGGATTCGATTGGCAGGGGCGCGGGCGGTTCAAAGTCAGAAAAAGAGTCCGGCACCTTGGAGTCACGGGCTGCGCAAAGGATTATGCTGGTGTTCGGCTCGATCGCTGTTGAGACTGCAGCCCCTGAGGCGGTGTCTAACCACCCGTCCTCGATTGGCGCAGTTGGCTCCGAACTAAGGGTCGGAGATGATGCGGGCGTGGCATCTGAGGTACTGTTCGGCGGCAGAGCTAGGTCATACCCATCGCGACAGTGTGGCGTGCCCGGCTGTGGCTCGAATCCATCGAAGATCAAGTCTCCGCGGATGTCGGCCGTGTAGTTCAAACTTCCAAATCTGACCTGATGGCCAGGGGCGTAGCTTTCAATCTGCTCCAGATGGCCAAGCGAATTAGCCCAAAGTGCAAAGCCGCCGAATACGAAGATCTGTCCGGGGAGAAAAGTCTCACCCTGGACCGCATTGCTATCGATGGTAGTAGGAGCCATCAAGCCTAATGGCGACGACACAGAGGAACTCTCAATGAAAGCACCAACGTTGGTGTCAAAACTGGCGGATCTCGGGTAGGGGGTCCCGAACTGTGCGTCTAGGCCGAATGGTAACATGAGGCAGGGGACACGAAGTTTTACCCATGTTCGGGCCCTCTTTATGGAGGTAAAACTCTACGTCCTGCTTGATTAATATTGATGATATGGGTAGTACAAGAGTAGATCTACCATGAGATCAGAGAGGCTAAACCCTAGAAGCTAGCCTATGGTATGATTGTATGTTGTCATTGTTGTCCTACGGACTAAAACCCTTCGGTTTATATAGACACCGGAGAGGGTTAGGGTTACACAAGGTCGGTTACAAAGGAGGAGATATCCATATATGTATTTCCTAGCTTGCCTTCCACGCCAAGTAGAGTCCCATCCGGACACGAGACAAAGTCTTCAATCTTGTATGTTCATAGTCTAACAGTCCGGCCAATGGAGATAGTCCGACTGTCCGAAGACCCACTAATCCAGGACTCCATCAAGTGGTAAGAAAGGAGATACTAAAGCTCCTTGAGGCAGGTATAATTTACCCCGTTGCTGATAGTCAGTGGGTAAGCCCTGTCCATTGTGTCCCTAAGAAGGGAGGTATTACTGTTGTTCCTAATGAAAAAAATGAATTGATTCCTCAAAGAATTATTAATGGTTATAGGATGGTAATTGATTTCCGCAAATTAAATAAGGCTACTAAAAAGGATCATTACCCCTTACCTTTCATTGATAAAATTCTAGAAAGATTATCCAAACGTACACATTTTTGCTTTCTAGATGGTTATTCTGGTTTCTCTCAAATATCTGTGTCAGCCAAAGATCAATCAAAGACTAATTTTACATGCCCTTTTGGTACTTTTGCTTATAGACGTATGCCTTTTGGTTTATGTACTGCACCTGCTACCTTTCAAAGATGCATGATGGCTATATTCTCTGACTTTTGTGAAAAGATTTGTGAGGTTTTCATGGATGACTTTTCCGTCTATGGATCTTCTTTTGATGATTGCTTGAGCAACCTTGATTGAGTTTTGCAGAGATGTGAAGAAACTAATCTTGTCCTGAATTAGGAAAAGTGCCACTTTATGGTTAATGAAGGTATTGTCTTGGGGCATAAAGTTTCTGAAAGAGGTATTGAAGTTGATAAAGCCAAGGTTGATGCTATTGAAAAGATGCCATGTCCCAAGGACATCAAAGGTATAAGAAGTTTACTTGGTCATGCCGGTTTTTATAGGAGGTTCATTAAGGACTTCTCAAAAATCTCTCGGCCTCTGACTAATTTATTACAAAAAGATATACCATTTGTATTTGATGATGATTGTGTAGAAGCATTTGAAATACTTAAGAAAGCATTGATCTCTGCACCTACTATTCAGCCACCTGATTGGAATTTATCCTTTGAAATTATGTGTGATGCTAATGATTATGTTGTAGGTGTTATTCTAGGACAAAGAGTTGATAAGAAACTAAATGTTATTCAATATGCTAGTAAAACTCTAGACAATGCTCATAGAAATTATGCTACTATTGAAAAAGAATTCTTAGCAGTTGTATTTGCCTGTGATAAGTTTAGACCTTATATTGTTGATTCTAAAGTAACTATTCACACTGATCATGCTGCTATTAAATATCTTATGGAAAAGAAAGATGTTAAACCTAGACTTAGTAGATGGGTTCTCTTGCTTCAAGAATTTGATTTACATATTGTTGATAGAAAAGGAGCCGAGAACCCTGTTGCAGACAACTTGTCTAGGTTAAAAATGTGCTTCATGACCCACTACCTATTGATGATATCTTTCCTAACGAGCAATTAAATGCCATAAATGCTTCTCATACTGCTCCATGGTATGCTGATTTTGCTAATTACATTGTTGCTAAGTTTATACCACCTAGTTTCACATACCAGCAAAAGAAAAAGTTCTTCTATGATTTGAGGCATTACTTTTGGTATGACCCACATCTTTATAAAGAAGGAGTAGATGGTGTTATTAGACGTTGTGTACCTGAGCATGAACAGGAATAGATCCTACGCAAGTGTCACTCCAAAGCTTATGGAGGGCACCATGCTGGAGATAGAACTGCACATAAGGTACTACAATCTGGTTTTTATTGGCCTACTCTCTTCAAGGATGCCCGTAAGTTTGTCTTATCTTGTGATGAATGTCAAAGAATTGGTAATATTAGTAGACGTCTAGAAATGCCTATGAATTATTCACTTGGTATTGAACTATTTGATGTTTGGGGATTTGACTATATGGGACCTTTTCCTTCTTCTAATGGTTATACACATATTTTAGTTGTTGTTGATTACGTTACTAAGTGGGTAGAAGCTATTCCAACTAGTAGTGCTGATCATAACACTTCTATTAAAATGCTTAAATAAGTTATCTTTCAAAGGTTTGGAGTCCCTAGATATTTAATGACTGATGGTGGTTCACAATTTATTCATGGTGCTTTCCGTAAAATGCTTGCTAAATATGATGTTAATCATAGAATTGCATTTCCTTATCACCCTTAGTCTAGTGGTCAAGTAGAATTGAGTAATACAGAACTCAAATTAATTTTGCAAAAGACTGTTAATAGGTACAGAAAGAATTGGTCCAAGAAACTTGATGATGCATTATGGGCCTATAGAACTGCATATAAAAATCCAATGGGTATGTCTCCGTATAAAATGGTCTATGGAAAAGCATGTCACTTACCTCTCGAACTAGAACACAAGGCTCATTGGGCTATTAAAGAACTAAATTATGATTTTAAACTTGCTAGTGTGAAGAGGTTATTTGATATTAGCTCACTTGATGAATGGAGAACCCAAGCCTACGAAAATGCCAAGTTGTTTAAAGAAAAAGTTAAAAAGTGGCATGATAAAAGAATACAAAAGCGTGAGTTTAATGTAGGTGATTATGTATTGCTATACAACTCTCGTTTAAGATTTTTTGAAGGAAAACTTCTCTCTAAATGGGAAGGTCCTTACGTTATCGAAGAGGTCTACCGTTCCGGTGCCATAAGAATCAACAACTTCGAAGGCACAAATCCGAAGGTGGTAAAATGGTCAAACAATCAAACATTATATCTCAGGTAATCCCATAAATGTTGAAACCAATGTTATAGAAACCGTAACCCCGGAGGAATACGTAAAGGACACCTTCCGGAACGTTTCAGACTCCGAAAAGGAATAGGTATGTGGTATGGTAAGTAAACCGACTCCAAAACAGCTTTTAAGGCAATATTTCTCCGTTTTGGAATACTTAGAAAAATAGAAAAAATAAGCAGCAATCTGGAAAGGACACGAGGGCTCCCCGAGGGTGGAGGGCACGCCCTCCTACCTCGTGGGCACATCGTGTGCTATGCGGGCTCTGTTTTCTTACAGGACACGTATTTTGGTCGGTAAAAAATCATTATATAACCTCCCGGGGGTTTTGACTCCCGTATCACGCAAAAATTTCTTGTCTTTGTTTTGAGCCGTCCTGTTGCAGACAGAGCAACATGTTGTCTCAGGATTCGGAAGGAGAAAGCTATGTGGCTGATTACCTTGCAGACCCTAAGGTCTATGGAGAGGTGGAGCATTATGGTTGGACCACGGAAGAAGAAGAAGACTATGAACCCAAGGGAAAGGAGGAGACGAGCTCAGATGAAGATGAAGTCCCACTACCTCAACCTGGGGACATGCATGTGGAGTTCAAAAAGTCAAGCCTCCCGGATAGGGTAAAGAAACCTAAGATCGAGTTTATCCCTTTTCGACTCTTGCAGGAAAACAAGCAGGGACTATGCAAAAAGATACTGAGCCTGGAACAGGAGATCGAGGACCTAAGGGACCAAAATTCTGTCCTCAAACGCAAATTAAGGAAGAAGCCTAAGCCATCAACAAAATCACCACCGTCTCCTCCAACAAAGAAGAATTGAGTATCTGGTATGGGCACTCCACTTGGCAACTGCCAAGCTTGGGGGAGTGCCCCGGTATCGTATCACCATCACTTTTATCTTTACCGTTTTTCTTAGTTCGATCCTTTTGGTAATATTTTGATCTAGTAGAATAAAAGTTCTTAGTATGATCTAATCATGAGTTTTGCTTTATTATCCTTCTATGTAATCGACTCCTTGAGCTATATAGTAAAGATTGGTGATTGAGTCAAGGGCTTGCTTATTTTTGCCATGATCCCAAATAAAAGTAAAGAAAAGAGAAAGAAATAAAAAGAAACAAAGAGGTCATGTGAGTCTTATGTAGATGTCACACCCTCGATGTGACTATAGCTCCCACGTGTCGAGGCACGACTTAGAGACATAATCGCATTGAAGGCATATGTCGCAAGTTAGGCAATCTTCACAACATCCAATGTAATATAAATAATAACAAATGGGAGATAACATAGTTGGCTTACACTCGCCACGTCAATCAAGTACATAAATAACATTACATCATCCAAACACTCATGGCCCATCTACGGCGCCAAAACAAAAGAGAACCCAACATGCGACATGGTCCCAATCACCCCAACTGGGCACCACTACTGATCATCGGGAAAGGAAACATAGTAACGTTGAGAGTCTTCGTCGAACTCCCACTTGAGCTCACACGCGTCTCCTGGAGCGGAATCATCAGGCCCTACATCTGGTGTAATAGTAATCTGTGAACCACAGGGACTCAGCAATCTCGCACCCTCGCGATCAAGACTATTTAAGCTTATAGGTAAGGCAAGGTAAAATATGAGTGGAGCTGCGGCAAGCGACTAGCAAGTATGGTGGCTAACTTATACGCAGAAGAGAGCGAGAAGAGGAGGCAAAGCGCGAGCGAGAAACTAGAGAGCAACCTGCGCAACCATTACTCCAACACCGTGTCCACTTCCCGGACTCTGCCGAGAAGAGGCCATCACGGTAACACACTCAGTTGATTCATTTTAATTAAGTTAAGGTTCAAGTTATCTACAACCGGACATTAACAAATTCCCATCTGCCCATAACCGCGGGCACGGCTTTCGAAAGTTTAATCCCTGCAGGGGAGTCCCAACTTAGCCCATGACAAGCTCTCATGGTCAACGAAGGAATAGACCTCCTCCCAAGACGTTCCGATCAGACTCGGTATCTTGGTAATTCAAGACACTTCGACAGGATAAAACAAGACCAGCAACGCCGCCCGAATGTGCCGACAAATCCCGATAGGAGCTGCACATATCTCTTTCTCAGGGCACACTCAGATGAGCCAGACGTCGGGTAGGCCAGCCCAGAGTTGCCCCTGGTAGCCCAGGACATCGCTCGGTGGGACCAACACTCAGAGGAGCACTGGCCCGGGGGGGGTAAAATAAGATGACCCTTGAGTCTGCAGAACCCAAGGGAAAGAAAAGGCTAGGTGGCGAATGGTAAAACCAAGGCTGGGCATTGTTGGAAAAGCTTTAATCAAGGCGAAATATCAAGGGGTTCCCATTATAACCCAACCGCGTAAGGAACGCAAAAATTCGGGAACATAACACCGATATGACGGAAACTAGGGCGGCAAGAGTGGAACAAAACACTAGGTGAGAGGCTGAGCCTTCCACCCTTTACCAAGTATATAGATGCATTAAGATAACAAGATAATATAATGATATCCCAACAAGTAAATAAATGATGTTCTAACATGGAACGGCCTACAAAACTTCACCTGCAACTAGCAATGCTATAAGAGGGGCTGAGCAAAGCGGTAACATAGCCAATCAACGGTTTGCTAGGACAATGGTGGGTTAGAGGTTTGACATGGCAATTTGGGAGGCTTTCAAGCAAGTGGTAGGCATCGTAGCAAAGGCATAGCAAAAGAGTGAGCAAACTAGCATAGCAAAGATTGTAGTGATTTCGAGGGTATGATCATCTTGCCTGCACAGTTGTCAGAGTTGACTGGATCCTCGAAAGCAAACTCAACGGGCTCTTCGTTAGCGAACTCGTCTCCCGGCTCTACCCAAACAAGACAAACAAGCAACAAGGATACAATCAACCACGTGCAAACTCAAACAACACGATGCAAGGATGATATGCTATGCGGGATGCGATGCGGGATGCAAAATGCAAGATATGACAAGAAATGCATGAACCTGGCCTCAACTTGGAAAACCAAGTGTGACACTGGAAAGATGAGATGAAATCGCTTGAAAACGATATAAAGAATGCCGGAATCGGAGTTACGGTTTGGAAATGGCAAGCGATTCAAAAATGACACCGGTCTGCGATTAACAGCAAATAGGCATCTAAATGCAATGAGATGAACATGCTACAACATTCAAACATGGCATCAAAATATATGGCAGGGAAGCATTCATGACGCTTAACAAAAGTCTAGCACTGAGCTACGGCCAATTCATCCATTAACAGGTTCAAACAAGCATGGCAAAAACGCAAATGGTAAAACAGATCTCAGACTTAGTGAAATTAACACTTGTCTGGAATTTCAGATCATATAGCCCTCTTCGGAGCAACAAAACAACATGCTACAGGACCTGAACATGACAAAGAAAGACATGGCATGGAGCTACTCCACAAGCTTAACAAAAGTCCCTTAGTGACCTTGAGCCAAAAGGGATCACAAAATATACTAACAAGCACACGAACATAGCAAAAACATAATCAGTTTTCAGACTTGGTGAAAACTGGGACATGCTGAAACATAACTCACGAAGGCATGTTTACGAGCTCGATGCACTCACCACGGTGCAAGTCATGGCAAGACAAGCATACATCCCTTAAGAAGGCACAAAATGCAAGCTAGACATGGCAAGAACAATGGCATAGCATGTATGTATCAACTACAATAACATCGGCAGAATCGCAAACAAGTTGATGATCTGCCCAGATTCGCAACGAAGCAAAAGTAGAGCTCGATTGACTCAAGCTAGGGTGCTCCATAATTGCAAACAAAGACATGGATGGATAGAGCACTACAAGATTAACAAAACTCCTTTACTGATCATCCTCAAAAGAGGCACGGATCACTAGGAAACAACATGAACATATGGCATCATGAACTAAACAATCCCAGGACAGTGAAATTACTAAGTCCCTGAAAACAGAATTAGCAAGTGCACCACTTTGCAAGCTTGCACAAGTCACCACACACATCATAAAAATACATGGCTTGCACCTCTGGAAAGATGACAAAACCGTTAACAAAACATATGTAGAACTCACGGGCATATCATGCACACATTAATCATGGCAAAAATGACAAAAGTGCTAAACGGAGTAACAGATCTGACAATTAACTCAAGTAGCCCTCTTCTAACAGCATTTCGGGCATCAAAAAGAATTCAAATGAAAATTATGCAATGGAATGAAATGATGTACTCTCTGAGATGAAAATTCTCATATGCTATACGCCCAAATCGGAGCTACGGATGCAAAGTTATCATTGGTCAAAGTAGGCATAAAAGTTAGGGTTAGGAGGGGAAAAGTCAACCACGGGTAACTCAGATCCAGATCCAGCCGCACGGAAAATGAGGCAGCGGCGGCACTGTTCAGGTCGGAGCCGAGTTCGCCGGCGAGGAGAAGAGGGGAGGCGAGGCCGGCCTTCACCGGCGGCGAGGAGAGGGCGGCGCGGCCGAGGACGGGCGGTGGCGGCCCGGCGACGAGGTGGCGCGGCGTCGGAGCGGCTCGGGGCGAGGCGGCGATGGCCGGCAATGGC
>NC_041392.1:628810996-628823779 GCF_002162155.2 Triticum dicoccoides | reverse complement strand
GAGGACGACGGCGGCGGGGACTGAGGAGGAGGGCGCTCGGCTCGGCCCGGCTCGGGCCTCGGGAGGGCCGGCGATAGGCTTCGGCGGGCCGGCCGTGCGGCGAAGTGGGCGCGGCGGCTCGCTCTGTCAGTGGGCGACACGTGGCGCGGTGGGGGCGTCGGACATGTCCGGCCGGCGAGATTTCGTCCGGCCGCGAGAGGAGAGGGAGAGGGTTAGGGTTTGATTCGGAATTGTCGGGGAGGACCTATTTATAGGCATAGAGGGAGCTAGGAGAGTCCAAATGAGGTGCGGTTTTCGGCCACGCGATCGTGATCGAACGCTCTAGGACATGGAGCAGAGTTAGGTGGGTTTTGGGCCAAATTGGAGGGGTGTTGGGCTGTAACACACACGAGGCCTTTTTGGTCCCTCGGTTAACCGTTGGAGTATCAAACGAAGTCCAAATGATACGGAACATGACAGGCGGTCTACCGGTAGTAAACCAAGGCCGCTTGGCAAGTCTCGGTCCAATCCGGAAATGTTTAACCCCCGCACATGAAAGAAAGCTAGAAATGGCCACCGGAGGAGAACGAAGTGCCGGAATGCAAACGGACAACGGGGAAAATGCTCGAATGCATGAGATGAACACGCATGCAAATGCAATGCACATGATGACAAGATATGAGATGCATGACAACGACAACAACACACGGAGACAAAGACCCGAACCTGAGAAAATAAAATAAATTAATGCCAGAAACGGTAAGAGGTGGAGTACAAATAGGGAAAGTTACATCCGGGGTGTTACAACACTCCACCACTACGAAAGGATCTCATCCCAAGATCTAGGACTGAAAGAACGCCGGGTACTCAGAACGGAGGTGATCCTCGCGTTCCCAGGTAGCTTCACGGTCGGAATGGTGTGACCACTTGACTTTGAGAAATTTTATTGACTTGTTGCGAGTCTTGCGTTAAGTCTCTTCAAGAATAGCAACTGGGTGCTCACGATAAGAGAGATCTTCTCGGAGCTCAATGTCCTCGAAGTTAACGGTGCGGTCAGGAGTCTTCAAGCACTTTCGAAGCTGAGAGACATGGAACACATCATGAACATTTGCAAAGTTTGAAGGAAGCTCGAGTTGATAGGCGAGGTCGCCTCTCTTGCTGACAATCTTGAAAGGTCCCACGTATCTGGGGGCAAGCTTCCCTTTGATACTGAAGCGACGAGTACCTTTTATAGGAGAGACACGGAGGTAAACATGATCTCCGATCTCGAAAACCAAATCACGGTGCTTACTATCATAGTAGCTCTTCTGGCGGGATTGGGCTGCTTTGAGGTTATCTCGAATGACTTTGCACATTTCTTCTGCCTCTATGATTAAGTCCTTACCCAAAAGCTGACGTTCACCGGTTTCAGACCAGTTGAGAGGGGTACGACACTTTCTGCCATATAGAATTTCAAATGGGGCCTTGCCCGAACTTGCTTGAAAACTGTTGTTGTAGGAGAATTCAGCATAAGGAAGACAATCCTCCCACTTCATGCCGAAGGAGATCACACAAGCCCTGAGCATATCTTCAAGAATCTAGTTGACACGCTCGACTTGACCGCTTGTTTGAGGATGGAAAGCTATGTTGAAGCGGATGTTAGTTCCCATGTCCTTCTGGAAAGAATCCCAAAACTTCGAGGTAAAGATGCTGCCACGGTCTGAAGAGATCACTTGAGGAATACCGTGCAGAGAGACAATTCGAGAGGTATAGAGTTCCGCCAATTGAGCTGCAGTGATCGACTCTTTGATAGGCAGAAAGTGAGCCACTTTGGTGAGTTTGTTGATGACAACGAATATAGCATCATTGCCACGCTTGGACTTTGGAAACCCAGTCACGAAGTCCATCTCAATGTGGTCAAACTTCCATTCTAGAATGGCAAGAGGTTGGAGGAGACCTGCTGGCCTTTGGTGTTCTGCCTTCACTCTTCTGCAGACATCACATTCATTCACGAATTGAGCGATCTCGCGCTTCATTCAAGTCCACCAATAAGCTTGCTTAAGGTCCTGATACATCTTCGTGCTCCCAGGGTGGATGGAGAATAGAGAATTGTGAGCCTCGTTCATGATCACTTTATGGAGGTCACCTTTGGGCACAACAATACGATCCTCGAAGAAGAGAGTGTCCTTGTCATCAAGGCGGTAGCACTTGTACTTGTACTGACTCTTGGCAATCCCAATCTTCACCTTTTTCACCATAGCATCAAGAAGCTGGGCTTGGTGAATCTGGTCTTCCAAGGTAGGAGAAACTTGAAGGTTGGCGAGGAAACCTTGAGGAACAACTTGCAGATTAAGTTTGCAAAAAGCTTCACAAAGCTCGGGTTGATAAGGCTTGAGAATAAGACTGTTGCAGTAAGCCTTCCTGCTCAAAGCATCAGCAATCACATTGGCCTTGCCTGGAGTATACTCGATACTCGGATTATACTCTTGAATCATTTTGACCCAACGAGTTTGCCTGAGGTTGAGATTAGGCTGAGTGAAGATGTACTTGAGACTTTTGTGATCAGTGAAAATGTCCACTTTTCTTCCCAATAGAAGATGTCTCCAAGTCAAAAGAGCATGCACAACTGCCGCCAACTTGAGATCATGAGTGGGGTAGTTTTTCTCATTAGGCTTCAACTGGCGAGATGTATAAGCAACAACTTTCTTCTCTTGCATCAATACTGCGCCAAGACCTTGGAGAGAGGCATCACAAAAGACCTCGTACGGCTTGGATTCATCAGGCGGAGTCAGAACTGGAGCAGTGATCAATTTCTCTTTCAAAGTGTTGAAAGCAATGTCACACTCCGGAGACCAAACGTACTTGACGTGCTTCTGAAGAAGATTGGAGAGAGGCTTCGCGATCTTAGAAAAGTTTTCAACGAATCTTCGGCAATAGCTTGCGAGACCGAGAAAACTGCGGAGTTGCTTCACGTTCTGAGGAGGTTCCCAATTCACAATTGCAGACACCTTCTCAGGATTCACGGCAATGCCCTTGGCAGAGATGATATGACCAAGATAAAGAACCTCATCGAGCCAAAATTCACACTTGGAGAACTTGGCGTAGAACTGATGTTCCCTGAGCTTATCAAGCACCAAAAGCAAGTGTTTGGCATGATCTTCCTTGTTCTTCGAGAAAACCAGAATGTCGTCGAGATAGACCAAAACAAAGTCATTGGTGTAGGCATTGAATATGAAGTTCATCATGCGAGAGAACATCGGAGGAGCGTTGGCAAGGCCAAAAGACATGACAGTGTATTCATATGAACCAAAGCTTGTTCTGAATGCTATGTTGGGAATATCTTCTTCACGAATGCAAATCTGGTGATAACCCAAACGGAGATCAAGCTTGGAGAATACTTGGGCACCTTTGAGTTGTTCGAACAGCTCATTGATGTTAGGAAGTGGATATTTGTTCTTGATGGTCTTCTTGTTCACTGGACGGTAATCAACACAAAGTCGGTCCGTTCCATCCTTCTTCTTCACAAAAAGAACACCACAACCCCATGGAGAAGAACTAGGCCGGATGAGACCCATTTTCTCTTGCATATCGAGTTGCTTCTTCAGCTCCTTCAACTCTTCAGGTCCGAGCTTGTAAGGACGCTTGCACACAGGTTCCATACCAGGCTCAAGATCAATAACGAATTCAACTGGCCGGTGCGGAGGCATTCCTGGAAGCTCTTCTGGAAAGACGTCTTGATATTCGCAAACGACTGGAATTTGCGAGATAGCATCCAATTCACCCTTCTCATTGAGAGAAAACAGACGGATGGTATCATCACGAGCGGCAAAGACAATTACATCCTCAGACGAATGAGTCAATTGAATCTGCCTGGCTGCACAATCGAGATGTGCCTTGTGCTTACAAAGCCAATCCATTCCAAGAATAAGATCAATATCCGAGTTACCAAGAACCACCGGAGAAGAGAGAAACTTGTAATCACCCAATGTGATAGAAACATCTGGGGCAATAGCGCTTGCATTCATGAATTTACCCGGAGAAACAACAGATAACTGTCTAGGCAAATCTTGCAAAGGCAACTCATGCTTAGAAACAAATGGCCTCGAAATGAAACAATGCGAAGCACCCGTGTCAAAAAGAACTTTAGCTGGAATATCATTAACAGGAAGGTTACCCACGATCACATCTGACGAGTCCTCTGCCTGAGCTGCATTCATCAAGTTGACCTTGGCGGACTTGGGGTTATGCTTGACCACAACGGTACTTGCCGATCTGACAGGAGGAGGAGGAGGAAGACGCCTCTGGTTGAGACACTTGTTGGCATAGTGACCCTTCTGTTGGCACTTGTTGCACGTGACCTCTGAAAGCGGATGGTGATACGGAGCACTCGATCTTGGAGCTTGAGACGAAGTCTTGTTCTGAAAGCCAGGGTTGGGTGGGTGGGAAGAACCACTACCACCTTTGCTCTTCTGCTGATACGGCTGACGGAATGGAGGAGGAGGAAGCCAAAACTTCTGCTGCTTGGCCACTTGAGTAGAGGAAGAAGGAGTAACATCTCTGACTTGCTTCTTGGAAGCATCACACCTCAACTGAGCAGCCTCTTGTTTCAATTCCATGTTGTAGAACTCATCGTACCTCAAGGGATCAAAGAGAACAAGAGCGAGCTGAATATCTTCTCTGAGACCACCCATGAACTGGTATATCATGCTCTTCTCATCCGGGACGTCCTGCTTGGCAAAGCGAGCGAGCTTCTGGAACAACTTGTTGTAGTCATAGACAGACAAAGAGCCTTGCTTCAGATTGCGGAATTCCTCACACTTGCTTTCAACCACGCTCTGGGGAATATGATGAGCTCGGAAATCTCGACGGAAATCATCCCAAGTGATAACACGTCCACCTCTGGAGTCCTTGTACTGCTGGAACCATTCTGCAGCTTGATCTTTGAGTTGGAAGGAAGCGAACTTGACAAAGTCCTCAGGCCTGACGTTACTGCACTCGAAATGCTTGCACAGATCCACAAGCCAATCGTCAGCATCGGTTGCCTCAACACAATTTCTCAAAGTCTTTGGCCCGTTAGCAAGGAACTGGTTGAGTGTAGCAAAGTGACTCTGATTGCTGCCTTGATTCCCATGACTGCCTTGATTGCGCTCTTGAAGAATTTGCATGATCAGATGTGTGTTTGCATTGGTTGCGGCCATCACAGCTTGCCATGCCTCTGGAGGAGGTGGGGGTGGTGGCGGATCAGGATTTGGAGTCGAGCGTGTTGGAGGAGCCATCCTGAAGAGGTTGACCACCATTAGCACATTGACAGATAAATATTGAAGCTGAATCCAACGGAATGAAAATTGCAACATATAGTCTTCACATCCGAACAAAATGAACGAATGCATTCCTCTTAAAATGGTCACATATCCATAACTTGAGAAGCCACGTAGAATTAAGGTCGAGAAATAAATCAACAAGGTACGAATCAAGAACGAATAATCGGTAAGAAATCCCAATCTCAAACCAATATCCGTAGAAGAAGAACTAGAGCTACTAGAATTCCCACCTATGAAACTCCCGAACCTTTCTGGTTATGCAATCAGGTGTTGGGGATACAGGGGAAGCATAATATCTCACCCAAACTAGCAATCCTACATCCAGCTATATCCATCCTTCAACACATAACCAAAAAAACCTTCGGAAACCATCGACCTCAACCTTAGAAAAGCATCCATTATACAAGTTATGGCAATACTCCCGAACTCCCGCCCCAGTACTGGGTGGCGTCGAGGTTATCTCACCAACGAACTGCACAAAAGAGATTTTTGATGTCGGCGTACTAGACTCAGGTATTCCAGAACTGCAACGATAAAATTATGATGACAACACCTCAGAGCTCAACTCCCCGGGACACTTCCACTAAACCCCTGACAGGAGGCACCAAGACAATGTTCTCATCATAAAACCATCGGAACGATTCCAAGATACCCGCGTGATCCTAAATTTTTTTTTTGTGAAATTTGAGAAGAGAAGAGTCAAAATTCTACGTCAGGATGCCTTACCAGAGCGATGAGGAGACTGGGAAGTAAAAAGAATTCCTAAACTCTCCGATATATAATTCCTAAAGACTCAAAACATTTTTCTAGACACAACTCGGCCACTAAAAACGATCAAGCAATGGGGCTCCTAAGGTCGGGGAAGGCTCTGATTACCAACTTCTCACACCCTCGATGCGACTATAGCTCCCACGTGTCGAGGCACGACTTAGAGACATAATCGCATTGAAGGCATATGTCGCAAGTTAGGCAATCTTCACAACATCCCATGTAATATAAATAATAACAAAGGGGAGATAACATAGTTGGCTTACACTCGCCATGTCAATCAAGTACATAAATTACATTACATCATCCAAACACTCATGGCCCGTCTACGGCGCCAAAACAAAAGAGAACCCAACATGCGACACGGTCCCAATCACCCCCAACTGGGCACCACTACTGATCATCGGGAAAGGAAACATAGTAACGTTGAGAGTCTTCGTCGAACTCCCACTTGAGCTCACACGCGTCTCCTGGAGCGGAATCATCAGGCCCTGCATCTGGTGTAATAGTAATCTGTGAGCCACAGGGACTCAGCAATCTCGCACCCTCGCGATCAAGACTATTTAAGCTTATAGGTAAGGCAAGGTAAAATATGAGTGGAGCTGCAGCAAGCGACTAGCAAGTATGGTGGCTAACTTATATGCAGAAGAGAGCGAGAAGAGGAGGCAAAGCGCGAGCGAGAAACTAGAGAGCAACCTGCGCAACCATTACTCCAACACCGTGTCCACTTCCCGGACTCCGCCGAGAAGAGGGCATCACGGTAACACACTCAGTTGATTCATTTTAATTAAGTTAAGGTTCAGATTATCTACAACCGGACATTAACAAATTCCCATCTGCCCATAACCGCGGGCACGGCTTTCGAAAGTTCAATCCCTGCAGGGGAGTCCCAACTTAGCCCATGACAAGCTCTCACAGTCAACAAAGGAATAGACCTCCTCCCAAGACGTTCCGATCAGACTCGGTATCTCGGTAATTCAAGACACTTCGACAGGTTAAAACAAGACCAGCAACACCGCCCGAATGTGCCGACAAATCCCGATAGGAGCTGCACATATCTCTTTCTCAGGGCACACTCAGATGAGCCAGACGTCGGGTAGGCCAGCCCAGAGTTGCCCCTGGTAGCCCCGGACATCGCTCGGTGGGACCAACACTCAGAGGAGCACTGGCCCGGGGGGGTAAAATAAGATGACCCTTGAGTCTGCAGAACCCAAGGGAAAGAAAAGGCTAGGTGGCGAATGGTAAAACCAAGGTTGGGCATTGCTGGAAAAGCTTTAATGAAGGCGAAATATCAAGGGGTTCCCATTATAACCCAACCGCATAAGGAACGCAAAAATCCGGGAACATAACACCGATATGACGGAAACTAGGGCGGCAAGAGTGGAACAAAACACTAGGCGAGAGGTCGAGCCTTCCACCCTTTACCAAGTATATAGATGCATTAAGATAACAAGATAATATAATGATATCCCAACAAGTAAATAAATGATGTTCCAACATGGAACGGCCTCCAAAACTTCACCTGCAACTAGCAACGCTATATGAGGGGCTGAGCAAAGCGGTAACATAGCCCATCAACGGTTTGTTAGGACAATGGTGGGTTAGAGGTTTGACATGGCAATTTGGGAGACTTTCAAGCAAGTGGTAGGCATCATAGCAATGGCATAGCAAAAGAGCGATCAAACTAGCATAGCAAAGATAGTAGTGATTTCGAGGGTATGATCATCATGCCTGCACAGTTGTCAGAGTTGACTGGATCCTCGAAAGCAAACTCAACGGGCTCCTCGTTAGCAAACTCGTCTCCCGGCTCTACCCAAACAAGACAAACAAGCAACAAGGATACAATCAACCACGTGCAAACTCAAACAACACGATGCAAGGATGATATGCTATGCGGGATGCGATGCGGGATGCAAAATGCAAGATATGACAAGAAATGCATGAACCCAGCCTCAACTTGGAAAACCAAGTGTGGCACTGGAAAGATGAGATGAAATCGCTTGAAAACGATATAAAGAACGCCGGAATCGGAGTTACGGTTTGGAAATGGCAAGCGATTCAAAAATGACACCGGTCTCCGATTAACAGCAAGTAGGCATCTAAATGCAATGAGATGAACATGCTACAGCATTCAAACATGGCATCAAAATACATGGCAGGGAAGCATTCATGACGGTTCACAAAAGTCTAGCACTAAGCTACGGCCAATTCATCCATTAACAGGTTCAAACAAGCATGGCAAAAACGCAAATGGTAAAACAGATCTCAGACTTAGTGAAATTAACACTTGTCTGGAATTTCAGATCATATAGCCCTCTTCGGAGCAACAAAACAACATGCTACAGGACCTGAACAAGACAAAGAAAGACATGGCATGGAGCTACTCCACAAGCTTAACAAAAGTCCCTTAGTGACCTTGAGCCAAAAGGGATCACAAAAATATACTAACAAGCACACGAACATAGCAAAAACATAATCAGTTTTCAGACCGTGAAAACTGGGACATGCTGAAACATAACTCACGAAGACATGTTTACGAGCTCGATGCACTCACCACGGTGCAAGTGATGGCAAGACAAGCATACATCCCTTAAGAAGGCACAAAATTCAAGCTAGACATGGCAAGAACAATGGCATAGCATGCATGTATCAACTACAATAACATCGGCAAAATCGCAAACAAGTTGACGATCTGCCCAGATTCGCAACGAAGCAAAAGTAGAGCTGGATTGACTCAAGCTAGGGTGCTCCATTATTGCAAACAAAGACATGGATGGATAGAGCACTACAAGATTAACAAAACTCCTTTACTGATCATCCTCAAAAGAGGCACGGATCACTAGGAAACAACATGAACATATGGCATCATGAACTAAACAATCCCACGACTTAGTGAAATTACTAAGTCCCTGAAAACAGAATTAGCAAGTGCACCACTTTGCAAGCTTGCACAAGTCACCACACACATCCTAAAAATACATGGCTTGCACCTCTGGAAAGATGACAAAACCCTTAACAAAACATATGAAGAACTCACGGGCATATCATGCACACATTAATCATGGCAAAAATGACAAAAGTGCTAAACGGAGTAACAAATTTGACAATTAACTCAAGTAGCCCTCTTCTAACAGCATTTCGGGCATCAAAAAGAACTCAAATGAAAATGATGCAATGGAATGAAATGATGTACTCTCTGAGATGAACATTTTCATATGCTATACGCCCAAATCGGAGCTACGGATGCAAAGTTATCACTGGTCAATGTAGGCATAAAAGTTAGGGTTAGGAGGGAAAAAGTCAACCGCGGGTAACTCTGATCCAGATCCAGCCGCACGGAAAATGAGGCGGCGGCGGCACTGTTCACGTCGGAGCCGATTTCGCCGGTGAGGAGAAGAGGGGAGGCGAGGCCGGCCTTCGCCGGCGGCGAGGAGGGGGCGGCGCGGCCGGGGACGGGCGGTGGCGGCCCGGCGACGAGGCGGTGGGGCGCGGTGGAGGCGGCGCGGCGTCGGAGCGGCTCGGGGCGAGGCGGCAATGGCCGGCAATGGCGCGGCGGCGGCGGCGCGCGCCGGCGCCGAGGACGACGGCGGCGGGGACTGAGGAGCGGGGCGCTCGGCTCGGCCCGGCTCGGGCCTCGGGAGGGCCGGCGATGGGCTTCGGCGGGCCGGACGTGCGGCGAAGTGGGCGCGGCGGCTCGCCCTGTCAGTGGGCGACACGTGGCGCGGTGGGGGCGTCGGACATGTCCGGCCGGCGAGATTTCGTCCGGCCGCGAGAGGAGAGGGAGAGGGTTAGGGTTTGATCCGGAATTTTCGGGGAGGACCTATTTATAGGCATAGAGGGAGCTAGGAGAGTCCAAATGAGGTGCGGTTTTCGGCCACGCGATCGTGATCAAACGCTCTAGGACATGGAGCAGAGTTAGGTGGGTTTTGGGCCAAATTAGATGGGTGTTGGGCTGCAACACACACGAGGCCTTTTCGGTCCCTCGGTTAACCGTTGGAGTATCAAACAAAGTCCAAATGATACGAAACTTGATAGGCGGTCTACCGGTAGTAAACCAAGGCCGCTTGGCAAGTCTCGGTCCAATCCGGAAATGTTTAACCCCCACACACGAAAGAAAGCTAGAAATGGCTACCGGAGGAGAACGAAGCGCCGGAATGCAAACGGACAACGGGGAAAATGCTCGAATGCATGAGATGAACACGTATGCAAATGCAATGCACATGATGACAAGATATGAGATGCATGACAACGACAACAACACACGGAGACAAAGACCCGAACCCGAGAAAATAAAATCACTTAACGCCGGAAACGTCAAGAGTTGGAGTACAAATAGGGAAAGTTACATCCGGGGTGTTACAGTAGAGTAATGAGCTCACATAGAAAGAGTATGATGAATAAAAGTTATTGAGGGTTGACAAACATAGTTTTGGTCTTCGTTGCAATTAATAGGAAGTAATAACGAAAGAGAGGTCTTCACATATAAATATACTATCTTGGACATCTTTTATGATTGTGAGCACTCATTAAAATATGACATGCTAAAGAGTTGACATTGGACAAGGAAGACAACATAATGGGTTATGTTTGCTTACATCTGAGATAAATTATATTTTCTTGGATCCTCCAACATGTTGAGCTTGCCTTTCTCCCTCATGCTAGCCAAATTCATTGCACCAAGTAGAGATACTACTTGTGCTTCCAAATACCCTTAAACCAGTTTTGCCATGAGAGTCCACCATACCTACCTATGAATTGAGTAAGACCCATCAAGTAAGTTGTCATCGGTGCAAGCAATAAAAATTGCTCTCTAAATATGTATGATTGATCACTGTGGTAGAAATAAGCTTTATACAACCGTGTGATATGGAAGAAATAAAAGTGACATACTACATAATAAAGGTCCATATCACAAGTGGCAATATAAAGTGACGTTCTTTCGCATTAGGATTTTGTGCATTTACCAACAAAAGCGCATGACAACCTCTGCTTCCCTCTGCGAAGGACCTATCTTTTACTTTTATCTCCTACATCGCATAAGAGTCATGGTGATCTTCACCCTTCCTTTTTACATTGTATGCTTTGGTAAGCACAATATTTTGGAAAGATCCTGGTATATATGGCTAATTGGATGTGGTTTTTCATGAACTATTACTATTGACATTACCTTTGAGGTAAAACGTTGGGAGGCAAAAACTATAAGCCCCTATCTTTCTCTGTGTCCGATTAAAACCCCACACCCATAAGTATTGTTTGAGTGTCAGCAATTGTGAAAGATTATATGATAGTTGAGTATGTGGACTTGCTGAAAAGCTCTTATACATTGACTCTTTCCTATGTTATGATAAATTGCAATTGCTTCAATGACTGAGATTATAGTTTGTTAGTTTTCAATGAAGTTTACGATTCATACTTGATATTGTGATTGAATTATTACTCTAGCATAAGAAATCATATGACGAGAATTATAGAAGTTGATGTGGACATATTTTTCGATTTCAGCTTTTCGCTTGAGGACAAGCGAGGTCTAAGCTTGGGGCAGTTGATACGTCCATTTTGCATCATGCTTTTATATCAATATTTATTGCATTATGGGTTGTTATTACACATTATGTCACAATACTTATGCCTGTTTTCTCTTATTTTACAAGGTTTACATAAAGAGGGAGAATGCCGACAGCTGGGATTCTGGCTGCAAAAGGAGCAAATATTAGAGACCTATTCTGCACAGCTCCAAAAGTCCTGAAACTTCACAGATGATGTTTTCCAAATATATAAAAAACATTGAGCGCAAGAACTTCACCAGGGGGGCCACACCCTGCCCACGAGGGTGGGGGTGCGCCCTACCCCCCTGGGGGCGCCCCCCTACCTCGTGGGCCCCCTGGTGGCCCTCTGGTGACCATCTTCTGCTATATGGACTCTTTCGATGGAAAAAAATCATAAGCCATCTTCTCGGACGAAACTCCGCCACACCAAGGTGGAACCTTGGCGGAACCAATCTAGGGTTCTGGCGGGGCTATTCTACCGGGGAAACTTCCCTCTCGGAGGGGGAAATCATCGCCATCGTCATCACCAATGCTCCTCTCATCGGGCGAGGGCAATCTCCATCAACATCTTCATCAGCACCATCTCATCTCAAAACCCTAGTTCATCTCTTGTATCCAATTCTTGTCTCCAAGTCCGGGATTGGTGCTAGTAGGTTGCTAGTAGTGTTAGTTACTCCTTGTAGTTGATGCTAGTTGGTTTAATTGGTGGAAGATCATATGTTCAGATCCTATCACTACTAGGGAAAAGCCTATACACAGAATCTTACCAGTAGCGCTGTACAAAATCAAACGCTACTGCTACTTAGTAGCAGCACGCATAAATAAACCGCGCTACTGCTATGACTTTTGCAGTAGCGCGTACTAGCGAAAAGCGCTGCTGCTATGTTTGAACTGGGCGCGCATGGCTAGCCCAACCTAGCAGTAGCGTGTATACTGGCCCAGCGCTACTGCTACTCTCCTTAGCTGTAGCGCGCTTACGTGTAAGGCGCTGCTTCTACCGGAAATAAAATAAAGTGAAAAACAAGTAGACAAGTAAATGAAAATGAAAGAAATAGAAAGTAAAAAAATAAAATGTAAATAAAAATAAAAGAAAAAAGGGAAAAGGAGAAAGGAATAGCAGTAGAGGGTTTCAGGAAACGCGCTATAGCTAACTTAGCTATAGCGCGTTTTCGGAAACGCGCTACCGTTAC
>NC_041392.1:628756237-628810780 GCF_002162155.2 Triticum dicoccoides | reverse complement strand
CTGAGGCCGCCGTCATCCTCACCGCCGCCGCCCGAGGCCTCACCGCCGCCGCCCGAGACCGCCCTCGACGTCACCGTCGGTGCCCTCCACCTCACCGCCGCCCGAGCCCGCCCAGGACCGCCATTGCCCATGCCCGAGCCCGCCCTCTCCGCCCCTACCTCCGTCACCGAGCACGTCCCCGCCACCATCTCTCCCCTCTCTGTAAGTCCCCCACCCCTCCCCCCACTCATCTCTCTCTGCATTTTAGAGAAAAAATTAGTAGAGCAAAAGTTTGTTTATAGGAAAAAATTTAGTTTAGAGCAAAGGATGTTAAGTAGTAGATGTTAGATCAAAAATTAGTTTAGAGCAAAAAATTTGGTTTACAACAAAAGTTAGTTAGGGCAGTAGGGTTTAATTAGGGTAGATGCTGCTTGTATAGTATATAGTGATACTAGTAGATGTTAATTAGGTTAGGGCAATAGTGGTACTAGTAGATGTTAATTAGATGTTTTTCAGTTAGGGCACTAGAGTTTTGCTAGCTTAATTAGGTTAGTAGTGCTGCTAGTAGTAGTGGTACAGTAGGTTAATTAGGTGATGTTAAATGAATAACCTAAATGAATGAAATTAGTAGTTAACTGAATTTTTTTTCCTTTCATCATTATAGAGCACTAAAGTTAACTGAATTTTGTTCTATTAGTAGTTAAATGAATTTTCTTCTACACTTTGTTTTTGAATTAGCTTGTGAAATTTGGACATGTGGTTGCTCGTGTATATTTGGACATGTGTTGTGGTGTCGAAGAGGGATATTTGAACACTGTTTCCAGGGAATGTTGCTGAGTGGCCTATGTTTTGCCGGAATGTTGATTCATTTCTATTCCGGCAAATTTCAGGTTCTCAATTTGTCCACTTTTTAGCAAAGGTCATGCCGAAATTTTCCGTGGATTTCGGCATGACTTGTGCTACAAACTAGGACATATCGAGTGCCCGTGATTTGCCGCACCAGGAAGGAGTCAACATTCCTGCAAAACAATAGGCCTTTTTTATGTCATTATTCATTTTATTAGGTCTAGAATTAATTGACTAGATTTAATCATAGGAAACATGGCTAGCAATGATGAAGGACAGGGTTCTGGTGATTGCGATGACGCCTACCGGGCGGGAGACGAATTTTTTAGCCTTACTGATGATCAACCGATGTTATTGTTGGGCCCACCGGTGGCATCGAGGACTGAGACCGACACGCAGACCGGTGCTGAGACTGAGACCAGTGCTCAGACTCAAACCAGCATCGAGACCGGTCCTGAGACTGAGACCGGCGCTGCCTCGGGGAGCGGAGCCGGTGTAGAACCGAAAGCAAAGAGGCAACGGGTTCCTAACAAACTCAGGACTACTAGAGTGATGGTCACGGAGGTGGACGACGGCAATTTTGAGCCAGCGGCGCCCGAGGAAGCGCGTCGATGCTACGGCAATCAAATAGGCTGCATCGTACAGACAACCGCCACCATCAACGATGAGAAACTACAGAAGATAGAAAATATGAGGAGCTCCCTCCTAAAGAAGTATCACTAGATATTGTTGTTCCCGGGCCAGAATGAGAAGGATAATAAAGATCCAGATGAGGACCTGCCAATGAGGAAGATAAACAAACATGCCATGACCAAGTTTAGCGACGTGTTGGCCGCCTGGAAAAATCGAGTGAAAGCAAGGATCATCGAGAAGAAGGAGCCCTACTCTGAGATTGTAAAGGATAATCCGACAATCACGGAAGAGCAGTTTCAAATATTCAAGGAGGCTTGCGAGGCCGAAGATGCCAAAAAAATCTAAGTACATGAAGGGGCTTCAAGAGAGGAACTTTGGGAGCCACCACCTCGGAAGCCGTGGTTACGGCGGAAAGAGGTCCAAATGGGCCAAGGAGGACGCGGAAGCCGCGAGTCTGGGCATCCCAGACCCCTTGGCGGAGTTCACCGTCCCGCAGGAGCATGACGTCCTCAGGGCCCGGCACCGTTGGGACCCAGTGAAGAAGGTTTACGAGACAACACCGGTCATTACAGAGTTCAAGAGACTGCTGGTAATTTTAGTTTCTGATCAATTCGATTGCACACGTTTGTCATATGTGTAAATGATCCTTGTGCCTTTTGCAGAGAGAGCAGCACAAGATTGCGGCAGAAAGCGACCCGCCGTCTGAGGCATTGGCGAGGCCCAAGTAGGACACTCCATTCAACCAGGCGTTGAACATATTGAAACAACAACCGGTGGATACTCGACCGTCGTATGGACGCGTGCACGGTGTCGGAGACGGCGCCACGTGGAAGAAGTACTACCGTGAGACCACGGAGGAGAGAAAGGAAAGACGGAGGTTAAATGAAGAAAACATCGACAAGAGGGTTGACATTGCGGTTGAGAAGAAATCAACGTAGATAGTCGCAACAGCGGTAGCTGCCGCAAAACAGGTGGCTGTAGATATTTCTACTACCTTGGTTCCGGCCGTTTTCAATTGGACCAGGCAAAATCCAGAAAAAAATGCAGCGGACTTTCCCCTTGCTGACTTCTTGGCGGGGAGCAGCTCCACTAGCGTTGCACCAGCACCTGCAGCTGCACCTGCTCCTGCACCGGCTCCCGCACCGGACGTGCTAGGCGGTGCTTCGTCTTTGGCTGAGCTCGACGCCCTCACGGTATCTATCACACCGCCCCCCTTCAATATAAATGTATAATCTCCTGTTTTCATTGCCTTTCGGATGTCTCACGTCGCAGACTTTTCTTTGCAGGCTGACGAAACCCCGTGCACCATATTGTACACCACCGGCGACCAGAAGGTGGACGTGGGGAAGGCGACGATAATGGAGCCGAAGGAACCATTGTTCCACAGCCGGCCGATCCCCCCGAATGTCTTCAAGGTTTCCGTGGCCAGTGTTAAACCGGGCCACGAGAATTTGCCTCCTCTAGTACTATTGGGGGATGATGACGAGACACCGCGGCGGCTTGGTGATTGTTGCAATCTTGGGTGGGTCCTGTTGTGGCCAAAGAGTCTGCTTTGTATGGAGGCGGCCGGGAGCACACCCACGAGCACGCAGCCTCAGCAAGGTATGAACATCAACACCCCACCTACCCAATTAGCGTCGGGTGTCGGGTTGGGTGATAGCGGACAGGATAAGGAGGAGGCTCCATTAGTCGCTGATGACGTCGCCATGGATGAGGATGAGGACGACGATGGCGCTGCTGAACAGTATGTCTATACTGGCGCCTCCTCAGGGTTTGAGCGTCATGAGTCGGTGCCTGAATTGCCGTCTCAAAGTATTATGGATGACCCTGCGGTAGTAAAGAAGTTTAGGAAGAGAGCGAGGAAAGGCAAAAAAGTTGTTTCTATGATCCAGCCGCCTCAGCAGCCTCGGCTTCAGGACCGTATAGATATCCCCGATGCGGATAAATGGCATATCCCCGGTCAACCAATCCTACCTGCAACAGCGCTACGGGCCAGATTCGGCGATCTAAAGAGACTTCATGATGATGTGCTGCGGGTAGAGAAAGACCTCATTGCCTCGAAAGATCCAGGATACCCACTCTCCGTGGTTAACGTTCCGCGACAAATGTCATACGTTGACAGCTTCCCCGCGGATAAGTTCTTCCTCCGATTTGATTACATATTCGGCATGTTTCACGTGAAGAAGCTGGATTTTACGTTTGTCCGCCATTATGCCTTGCACATGAACTACATCATCGGGGTTGAGCAGATATCTCATATCTGTGTCGCTGACCCATACTACATGCACGAGGGCTTCTTGGGAGTCTGCACAAAGCACCGTGAATACGCGAGGGATTACATCGCCAGTTTCATGCTCACCAATAAGGACAAGGGGGCGATTCTCGTGCCTTATCATCCCGTGTAAGTCATCTGCGCTGCTATCCTTCCTTCGATTTCAATCATTCATTTGCACGGTGGAGGCTAATTAATTTGAGGACTTATTTTGCGCAGCGGCGGGCGCGTCGTCCTCATCATCCTCTACCCCCGATTCTCCCACGCTCTTTACTTGGACTCGTCGAAGAACATTCACAAAAAGGATTACACCCACATCAAGGATGTTCTCGACAGTGCTATGTATTACTACCAATCAATGGGTGGAGAGGTCAGGGACAAGAAGATAAGGGGCAGCAGGGTCGCCTTCGGCCATTAGACCGAATTCTGCTGCATCCAGCAACCGAACAATTCTCTTAATGATGGATTCTATGTCCTACACCACATGCTGGAGTACAGACAGGATCACCAGAACCTTCGCATGGCACCTTCTTCCGGCGATGCCCATATTCTGCAATGGGCAAAGGACATAGGAGATATCGAGGATCATCGACTTCGAGCTGAGTTCTATAACATCTAGCGCGAACTTGCCCAAATCATCATGAAGGAGGTCGTCGGAAAAACAGGGATGTTCTACGGAGAAGGACAAATGTCGCGGAAGACGTCCGAACATGGATAGCCTCTCAGCGTCTCGACCTGAAGCCTTTCACTAGGCTCGGGGACTATCTCCCTGACTTGGATGGATGGAACGACATGTTGGAGTGATTGTCGATATATGACAATGTGTCTGTTTATTCCATACTTTCTGTATGACAAAACTTTGAGTTATGCATGGTGAAACTTTATTTGTGATGTAATTAAACCGTCCTCCTCCTCGACTAGCAAAAATCAGTCTAGTTAGGGTATTGTGGGGTACGATGAACTTTGTTATTTATGCTTATGATATGTTGTTTCCATTTTTACCAAGTCTGTCTCCTTTTGTTGCTCAACTATATGTGTTGCATATCATCGACTCATGTGATGATGCAGGTGCATAGATCATAGATGGCGAAGAAGTGCTACGCCAGGAGTATATATACGACAAGTGGCCGGAGTGTCAGGCCGCCCAGGTGTACCGGTTTCCGGTTTCTGAGCGACAGGCAGTAGTTAGTTTAGGTTCACGCTAATGCGAGAGAGGGATACGAACTCATGTTCTCAAAGTGATAGCTCTTCTCGCATATATCATTGTTTAGATGGATGACGATGTATTTGCAAGTAACCGAGACTTGTATCGCTATTTTCGAGATGATGACGAGAGACCACTTTGTGTTGGATGATGATTATGATGATGACATGATTTGATGAGACTAATTGTATGTATATGCTATGATTACATTTGTATGTGTACGATATGCTAAAGATTATTGTATAAAGCCTATTCAAATACAAAACAAATATGCAGGAAAAAAACTAATAAATAAACTAGTAGTAGCGAGGGGGGAAATTTAGCAGTAGCGCCTCCTTACCAGTAGCGCGTCCCAGCAAACAGCACTGCAGAAAATATCAGTAGCGCCCTTTCCCAAAGAGCGCTACAGCTATTCATGTATAGCAGTAGCGTGGAACAACAAGCGCTACTGCTATACGTTAGCTGTAGCGCCTTATTAGTAGCGCCGGCACCCGCGCTACTGAGAGGCCCAAAAACCTCGTTGCTGCTAGGCTTTTCCCTAGTAGTGTATATGCATATTAATACCCCTTTGATTATGAACATGTTTATGCTTTGTGAGTAGTTACTTTTGTTCCTGAGGACATGGGAGAAGTCTTACTATTAGTAGTCATGTGAATTTGGTATTCGTTCGATATTTTGATGAGATGTATGTTGTCTCTCCTCTAGTGGTGTTATGTGAACGTCGACTACATGACACTTCACCATTGTTTGGGCCAGAGGAAGGCATTGGGAAGTAATAAGTAGATGATGGGTTGATAGAGTGACAGAAGCGTAAACCCTAGTTTATGCGTTGCTTCGTAAAGGGCTGATTTGGATCCATATGTTTCATGCTATGGTTAGGTTTACCTTAATACTTTTGTTGTATTTGCGGATGCTTGCAATAAAGGTTAATCATAAGTGGGATGTTTGTCCAAGTAAGGGCAGCACCCAAGCACCGGTCCACCCACATACCAAATTATCAAAGTACCGAACGTGAATCATATGAGCGTGATGAAAACTAGCTTGACGATATTCCCATGTGTCCTCGGGAGCGCTTTACATCATATAAGAGTTTGTCCAGGCTTGTCCTTTGCTACAAAAAGGATTGGGCCACCTTGCTGCACCTTATTTACTTTTGTCACTTGTTGCTCATTACATATTATCTTATCACAAAACTACCGGTTACCACTTATTTCAGTACTTGCAGAGAATACCTTGCTGGAAACCGCTTATCATTTCCTTCTGCTCCTCGTTGGGTTTGACACTCTTACTTATCGAAAGGAATACGATATATCCCCTATACTTGTGGGTCATCATGGTGTCATGTGAACATCGACTACATGACACTTCACCATTGTTTGGGCCTAGAGGGAGGCATTGGGAAGTCATAAGTAGATGATGGGTTGCTAGAGTGACAGAAGCTTAAACCCTAGTTTGTGCGTTGCTTCGTAAGGGGCTAATTTGGATCCATATGTTTCATGCTATGGTTAGGTGTACCTTAATACTTATGTTGTTAATCATAAGTGGGATGCTTGTGCAAGTAAGGACAGTACCCAAGAACCGGTCCACCCACATATCAAATTATCAAAGTACTGAACGCGAATCATATGAACGTGATCAAAACTAGCTTGACGATAATTCACATGTGTCCTCGGGAGCGCTTTACTTCATATAAGAGTTTGTCCAGACTCGTCCTTTGCTACAAAAAGGATTGGGCCATCTTGCTGCACCATATTTACTTCTATTACCTGCTACTCGTTACAAATTACCTTATCACAAAACTATCTGTTACCGACAATTTCAGTGCTTGCAAAGAATACCTTACTGAAAACTGCTTATCATTTCCTTCTGCTCCTTGTTGGGTTCGACACTCTTACTTATCGAAAAGGCTACGATAGATCCAATACACTTGTGGGTCATCAGTGGCCCATCCGGCCACTTGAGCGGGTTAGCGGGCATCGGGCGCTGGGGCGTGGGAGTGGGCGATGGCGCCCATCGGGGTGGAGTGCAAGGCCAGCCCGGGCGTGGCGGACGAAGCCCCGGGGCGCCAGACCCGGGCACCGGCGGGCCGGGGCCGCGGTTGACGGCGGCGGCGAGTGGATGAAGGCGGGGCGCGGAGCGCTGGTGCGCCCGGTGCGGGGCAGGGCTCGATGCGGCCGTGGCGGGTCTCCGGCCATAGTGGGGTCGAGCAGGGAGGCGTGGATGACGAGGGGCTGGGTGGTAGCAGGGCAAGTAGCGGAGCAGTGTGCAGCAGCAGGGCTGGCCGGCGGTCAGCGAGCAGTGGCGTGCAGGGACGGACGGACTAGGAGCGCACGGGGTATGGGGCGGGGGTGTGCTCGACCGCAAGGCAGAGACGGGGCAGAGCTGAGCGGCGGCTGACCGCAGCGGTCGCAGCAAGCGGTGGTGGGAGTGCGCTGGACAAGGCAAGCGCGTGTGCGGGGGAAATCAGCAGCAGGTAGCGGGGTGACCCGACGTCTAGTCGGAGGGGAAGAGGAGAAGGAGGGGGGCTCATGTTCGTCGATGGGGAGAGGGTCATTGAGGCTTGGTGTAGGCGAGTTGAGGCGGTGGTCGGCGATGACGGCGAGGACGACGGCGACCGGGCAGCATCGTGGCGAGGTCGCGGTGGCCGTGACGGTGCGCACCGGCGATGTGGCCAGCGATGGTGACGAAGCGGTGTGGATCTAATCGAATAATGGATCGCCTTTGATGAAGCGAAGCGAGGCGGACCTATTGGGGAACGTAGTAATTTCAAAAATTTCCTACGCACACGCAAGATCATGGTGATGCATAGCAACGAGAGGGGAGAGTGTGATCTACGTACCCTTGTAGACCGACAGCGGAAGCGTTAGCACAACGCGGTTGATGTAGTCGTACGTCTTCACGGCCCGACCGATCAAGCACCGAAACTACGGCACCTCCGAGTTCTAGCACAAGTTCAGCTCGATGACGATCCCTGGACTCCGATCCAGCAAAGTGTCGGAGAAGAGTTCCGTCAGCACGACGGCGTGGTGACGATCTTGATGTACTACCGTCGCAGGGCTTCGCCTAAGCACCGCTACAATATTATCGAGGAGTATGGTGGAAGGGGGCACCGCACACGGCTAAGAAAACGATCACGAGGATCAACTTGTGTGTCTATGGGGTGCCTCCTGCCCCCGTATATAAAGGAGTGGAGGAGGGGAGGGCCGTCCCTCTCTATGGCGCGCCCTAGGAGGAGTCCTCCTCCTAGTAGGAGTAGGACTCCTACTAGGAGGGGGAAAGAAGTGGGGAGGGAGAAGGAAAGGGGGGCGCTGCCCCCCTCTCCTAGTCCAATTCGGACCAGGGGGAGGAGGCGCGCGGCCCACCTTTGGTTGCCCCTCTCTCTCTCCACTAAGACCCATATGGCCCATTGCTTCTCCCGGGGGGGTTCCGGTAACCCTCCGGCTCTCCGGTTTTCTCCGAAATCACCCGGAACACTTCCGGTGTCTGAATATAGCCGTCCAATATATCAATCTTTATGTCTCGACCATTTCGAGACTCCTCGTCATGTCCGCGATCTCATCCGGGACTCCGAACTCCTTCGGTACATCAAAACTCATAAACTCATAATATAACTGTCATCGAAACCTTAAGCGTGCGGACCCTATGGGTTCGAGAACAATGTAGACATGACCGAGACACGTCTCCGGTCAATAACCAATAGCGGAACCTAGATGCTCATATTGGCTCCTACATATTCTACGAAGATCTTTATCGGTCAGACCGCATAACAACATACGTTGTTCCCTTTGTCATCGGTATTTTACTTGCCCGAGATTCGATCGTCGGTATCTCAATACCTAGTTCAATCTCGTTACCGGCAAACCTCTTTACTCGTTTCGTAATACATCATCTCGCAACTAACTCATTAGTTGAAATGCTTGCAAGGCTTATGTGATGTGCATTCCCGAGAGGGCCCAGAGATACCTCTCCGACAATCGGAGTGACAAATCCTAATCTCGAAATACGCCAACCCAACATGTACCTTTGGAGACACCTGTAGAGCTCCTTTATAATCACCCGGT
This sequence comes from Triticum dicoccoides, assembly GCF_002162155.2. Lineage (NCBI taxonomy): Eukaryota > Viridiplantae > Streptophyta > Magnoliopsida > Poales > Poaceae > Triticum > Triticum dicoccoides. The sequence goes on along the minus strand of NC_041392.1, from coordinate 628,801,785 downwards.
TACGTTGTGACGTTTGGTAGCACACAAAGTGTTCCTCCGGCAAACGGGAGTTGCATAATCTCATAGTCATAGGAACATGTATAAGTCATGAAGAAAGCAATAGCAACATACTAAATGATCGGGTGCTAAGCTAATGGAATGGGTCATGTCAATCACATCATTCTCCTAATGATGTGATCCCGTTAATCAAATAACAACTCTTTGTCTATGGTTAGGAAACATAACCATCTTTGATTAACGAGCTAGCCAAGTAGAGGCATACCAGTGACACTCTGTTTGTCTATGTATTCACACATGTATTATGTTTCTGGTTAATACAATTCTAGCATGAATAATAAACATTTATCATGAAATAAGGAAATAAATAATAACTTTATTATTGCCTCTAGGGCATATTTCCTTCAGTCTCCCACTTGCACTAGAGTCAATAATCTAGTTCACATTGCCATGTGATTTAACACCAATAGTTCACATCATTATGTGACCAATACTCAAAGGGTTTACTAGAGTCAATAATCTAGTTCACATCGCTATGTGATTAACACCCAAAGAGTACTAAGGTGTGATCATGTTTTACCTGTGAGAGAAGTTTAGTCAATGGGTCTGCCATATTCAGATCCGTATGTATTTTGCAAATTTCTATGTCAACAATGCTCTGCACGAAGCTACTCTAGCTAATTGCTCCCACTTTCAATATGCATCCAGATTGAGACTAAGAGTCATCCGGATCAGTGCCAAAACTTGTATCGACGTAACCCTTTTACGACGAACCTTTTGTCACCTCCATAATCGAGAAACATATCCTTATTCCACTAAGGATAATTTTGACCGATGTCTAGTGATCTACTCCTAGATCACTATTGTACTCCCTTGCTTAACACAGTGTAGGGTATACAATAGATCTGGTACATAGCATGGCATACTTTATAGAACCTATGGCCGAGGCATAGGGAATGACTTTCATTCTCTTTCTATCTTCTGCCGTGGTCGGGCTTTGAGTCTTACTCAATTTCACACCGTGTAACACAGCCAAGAACTCTTTTCTTTGACTGTTCCATTTTGAACTACTTCAAAATATTGTCAAGGTATGTACTCATTGAACAAACTTATCAAGCGTCTTGATCTATCTCTATAGATCTTGATGCTTAATATGTAAGCAGCTTCGCCGAGGTCTTTCTTTGAAAAACTTCTTTCAAACACTCCTTTATGCTTTGCAGAATAATTCTACATTATTTCCGATCAATAATATGTCATTCACATATACTTGTCAAAAATGATGTAGTGCTCCCACTCACTTTCTTGTAAATACAGGCTTCACCACAAGTCTGTATAAAACTATATACTTTGATCATCTCATCAAAGCGCATATTCCAACTCCGAGATGCTTGCACCAGTCCACAGATGGATCGCTGGAGATTGCATATTTTGTTAACATTTTTAGGATTGACAAAACCTTCTGGTTGCATCATATACAACTCTTCTTTAAGAAATCCATTAAGGAACGCAGCTTTGTTTATCCATTTGCCAGATTTCATAAAATGCGGCAATTGCTAACATGATACAGACAGACTTAAGCATAGATACGAGTGAGAAACTCTCATCGTAATCAACATCTTGAACTTGTCGAAAACCTTTTTGCGACAATTCTAGCTTTGTAGATAGTAACACTACTACCAGCGTCCGTCTTCCTCTTGAAGATCCATTTATTTTCAATTGCTTGCCGATCATCAGGCAAGTCAACCAAAGTCCATACTTTGTTTTCATACATGGATCCCATCTCAGATTTCATGGCTTCAAGCCATTTTGTGGAATCTGGGCTCACCATCGCTTCTTCATAGTTCGTAGGTTCATCATGATCTAGTAGCATGATTTCCAGAACAGGATTACCGTACCACTCTGGTGCGGATCTTACTCTGGTTGATCTACGAGGTTCAATAATAACTTGATCTGAAGTTTCATGATCATCATCATTAACTTCCTCACTAATTGGTGTAGGTGTCACAGAAACCGTTTTCTGTGATGAACTACTTTCCAATAAGGGAGCAGGTATAGTTACCTCATCAAGTTCTACTTTCCTCCCACTCACTTCTTTCGAGAGAAACTCCTTCTCTAGAAAGGATCCATTCTTAGCAACGAATTTCTTGCCTTCAGATCTGTGATAGAAGGTGTACCCAAATGTCTTCTTTGGGTATCCTATGAAGACACATTTCTCCGATTTGGGTTTGAGCTTATCAGGATGAAACCTTTTCTTATAAGCATTGCAACCCCAAACTTTAAGAAACGACAACTTTGGTTTCTTGCTAAACCACAGTTCATACAATGTTGTCTCAAAGGATTTAGATGGTGCCCCTTTTTTCGTGAATGCAGCTGTCTCTAATGCATGATCCCAAAACGATATTAGTAAATCGGTAAGAAACATCATAGATTGTACTATATCCAATAAAGTACGGTTATGATGTTCGGACACACCATTATGTTGCGGTGTTCCAGGTGGCATGAGTTTTTGAAACTATTCCACATTGTTTTAATTGAAGACCAAACTCATAACTCAAATATCCGTCTCTGCGATCAGATCGTAGAAACTTTATTTTCTTGTCACGATGATTTTCCACATCACTCTGAAATACTTTGAACTTTTCAGACTTATGTTTCATCAAGTAGATATACTCATATCTGCTTAAATCATCTGTGAAGGTTAGAAAATAATGATACCTGTCGCGAGCCTCAATATTCATCGGACCACATACATCAGTATGTATGATTTCCAACAAATCTGTTGCTTGCTCCATTGTTCCAAAAAATGGAGTCTTAGTCATCTTGCCCATGAGGCATGGTTCGCAAGCATCAACTGATTCATAATCAAGTGATTCCAAAAGCCCATTAGTATGGAGTTTCTTCATGCGCTTTACACCGATATGACCTAAACGGCAGTGCCACAAATAAGTTGCACTATCATTATTAACTTTGCAATTTTTGGCTTCAATATTATGAATATGTGTAACACTATGATCGAGATCCAACGAACTATTTTCATTGGGTGTATGACCATCGAAGGTTTTATTCATGTAAACAGAACAACAATTATTCTCTGACTTTAATGAATAATCGTATTGCAATAAACATGATCAAATCATATTCATGCTCAACGCAAACACCAAATAACACTTATTTAGTTTCAACACTAATCTCGAAAGTATAGGGAGTGTGCGATGATGATCATATCAATCTTGGAACTACTTCCAACACACATCGTCACCTCACCTTTTACTAGTTTCTGTTTATTCTGTAACTCCCGTTTTGAGTTACTACTCTTAGCAATTGAACCAGTATCAAATGCCGAGGGGTTGCTATAAACACTAGTAAAGTACACATCAATAACACGTATATCCAATATACCTTTGTTTACCTTGCCATCCTTCTTATCCGCCAAATACTTGGGGCAGTTCCACTTCCAGTGACCAGTCCCTTTGCAGTATAAGCACTTAGTCTCAGGCTTAGGATCAGACTTGGGCTTCTTTACTTGAGCAGCAACTTGCTTGTCGTTCTTCTTGAAGTTCCCCTTCTACCCTTTGCCCTTTTTCTTGAAACTAGTGGTCTTGTTGACCATCAACACTTGATGCTCCTTCTTGATTTCTACCTCCACAGCTTTCAGCATTGCGAAGAGCTCGGGAATAGTCTTATTCATCCCTTGCATATTATAGTTCATCACGAAGTTCTACTAACTTGGTGATGGTGACTAGAGAATTTTGTCAATCACTATCTTATCTGGAAGATTAACTCCCACTTGATTCAAGCGATTGTAGTACCCAGACAATCTGAGCACATGCTCACTAGTTGAGCGATTCTCCTCCATCTTTTAGCTATAGAACTTGTTGGATACTTCATATCTCTCAACTCGGGTATTTGCTTGAAATATCATCTTCAACTCCTGGAACATCTCATATGGTCTATGACGTTCAAAACGTCTTTGAAGTCCCGATTCTAAGCCATTAAGCATGGTGCACTAAACTATCAAGTAGTCATCATATTGAGCTAGCCAAACGTTCATAACGTCTGCATCTGCTCCTGCAATAGGTCTGTCACCTAGCGACGCATCAAGGACATAATTCTTCTATGCAGCAATGAGGATAAACCTCAGATAATGGATCCAATCTACATCATTGCTACTAATATCTTTCAAGACAATTTTCTCTAGGAACATATCAAAATAAACATTTGAAAGCAACAATGCGAGCTATTGATCTACAACATAATTTGCAAAATACTACCAGGACTAAGTTCATAATAAATTTAAGTTCAATTAATCATATTACTTCAGAACTCCCACTTAGATAGACATCCCTCTAATCCTCTAAGTGATCACGTGATCCAAATCAACTAAACCATGTCCGATCATCACGTGAGATGGAGCAGTTTCATTGGTGAACATCACTATGTTGATCATATCTACTATATGATTCACGCTCGACCTTTCGCTCTCCGTGTTCCGAGGCCATATCTGTATATGCTTGGCTCGTCAAGTATAACCTGAGTATTCCGCGTGTGCAACTTTTTTGCACCCGTTGTATTTGAACGTAGAGCCTATCACACCCGATCATCACGTGGTGTCTCAGCACGAAGAACTTTCGTAACGGTGCATACTCAGGGAGAACACTTCTTGATAATTAGTGAGAGATCATCTTAAAATGCTACCGTCAAACAAAGCAAGATAAGATGCACAAAAGATAAACATCACATGCAATCAATATAAGTGATATGATATGGCCATCATCATCTTGTGCTTGTGATCTCCATCTTCGAAGCATCGTCATGATCACCATCGTCACCGGCGCGACACCTTGATCACTATTGTAGCATCGTTGTCGTCTCGCCAATCTTATGCTTCCACGACTATCGCTACCGCTTAGTGATAAAGTAAAGCATTACAGTGCAATTGCATTGCATACAATAAAGAGACAACCATATGGCTCCTGCCAGTTGCCGATAACTTGGTTACAAAACATGATCATCTCATACAATAAAATTTAGCATCATGTCTTGACCATATCACATCACAACATGCCCTGCAAAAACAAGTTAGACGTCCTCTACTTTGTTGTTGCAAGTTTTACGTGGCTGCTACGGGCTTAAGCAAGAACCAATCTTACCTACGCATCAAAACCACAACGATAGTTTTTCAAGTTGGTGTTGTTTTAACCTTCGCAAGGACCGGGCGTAGCCACACTCGGTTCAACTAAAGTTGGAGAAACTATCACCCGCTAGCCACCTTTATGCAAAGCACGTCGGGAGAACCGGTCTCGTGTAAGCGTACGCATAATGTCGGTCTGGGCCGCTTCGTCCAACAATACCGCCGAACCAAAGTATGACATGCTGGTAAGCAGTATGACTTATATCGCCCACAACTCACTTGTGTTCTACTCGTGCATATAACATCAACACATAAAACCTAGGCTCGGATGCCACTGTTGGGGAACGTAGTAATTTCAAAAATTTCCTATGCACACGCAAGATCATGGTGATGCATAGCAACGAGAGGGGAGAGTGTGATCTACGTACCCTTGTAGACCGACAGCGGAAGCGTTAGCACAACGCGGTTGATGTAGTCGTACGTCTTCACGGCCCGACCGATCAAGCACCAAAACTACGGCACCTCCGAGTTCTAGCACACGTTCAGCTCGATGACGATCCCCGGACTCCGATCCAACAAAGTGTCGGGGAAGAGTTCCGTCAGCACGACGGCGTGGTGACGATCTTGATGTACCACCATCGCAGGGCTTCGCCTAAGCACCGCTACAATATTATCGAGGAGTATGGTGGAAAGGGGCACCGCACACGGCTAAGAAAACGATCACGAGGATCAACTTGTGTGTCTATGGGGTGCCCCCTGCCCCCGTATATAAAGGAGTGGAGGAGGGGAGGGCCGGCCCTCTCTATGGCGCGCCCTAGGAGGAGTCCTCCTCCTAGTAGGAGTAGGACTCCTACTAGGAGGGGGAAAGAAGTGGGGAGGGAGAAGGAAAGGGGGGCGCCGCCCCCCCTCTCCTAGTCCAATTCGGACCAGGGGGGAGGAGGCGCGCGGCCCACCTTTGGATGCCCCTCTCTCTCTCCACTAAGGCCCATATGGCCCATTGCTTCTCCCGGGGGGGTTCCGGTAACCCTCCGGCTCTCCGGTTTTCTCCAAAATCAGCCGGAACACTTTCGGTGTCCGAATATAGCCGTCCAATATATCAATCTTTATGTCTCGACCATTTCGAGACTCCTCGTAATGTTCGTGATCTCTTCCGGGACTCCGAACTCCTTCGGTACATCAAAACTCATAAACTCATAATATAACTGTCATCGAAACCTTAAGCATGCGGACCCTACGGGTTCGAGAACAGTGTAGACATGACCGAGACACGTCTCCGGTCAATAACCAATAGCGGAACCTGGATGCTCATATTGGCTCCTACATATTCTACGAAGATCTTTATCGGTCAGACCGCATAACAAAATACGTTGTTCCCTTTGTCATCGGTATTTTACTTGCCCGAGATTCGATCGTCGGTATCTCAATACCTAGTTCAATCTCGTTAATGGCAAGTCTCTTTACTCGTTTCGTAATACATCATCTCGCAACTAACTCATTAGTTGAAATGCTTGCAAGGCTTACGTGATGTGCATTACCGAGAGGGCCCAGAGATACCTCTCCGACAATCGGAGTGACAAATCCTAATCTCGAAATACGCCAACCCAACATGTACCTTTGGAGACACCTGTAGAGCTCCTTTATAATCACCCGGTTACATTGTGACGTTTGGTAGCACACAAAGTGTTCCTCCGGCAAACGGGAGTTGCATAATCTCATAGTCATAGGAACATGTATAAGTCATGAAGAAAGCAATAGCAACATACTAAACGATCGGGTGCTAAGCTACTGGAATGGGTCATGTCAATCACATCATTCTCCTAATGATGTGATCCCGTTAATCAAATAACAACTCTTTTCTATGGTTAGGAAACATAACCATCTTTTATTAACGAGCTAGTCAAGTAGAGGCATACTAGTGACACTCTGTTTGTCTTTGTATTCACACATGTATTATGTTTCTGGTTAATACAATTCTAGCATGAATAATAAACATTTATCATGAAATAAGGAAATAAATAATAACTTTATTATTGCCTCTAGCGCATATTTCCTTCAGGACCTCCCTGACATATCCGAGTGGCGTGGGGTGGCTGGTGGCCACGACATCGGCGGTGACGTGCAGAGGGGTGCACACGGGCATAGCAGAATAGCGAGGGAGAGCGAGGGGGAAGGGGAGTGTGGAGCTAGGGTTCATCGTGGGGGTCAAAGGGGACATTATCCAGTGCGAGGAGCCAGCGGATGGACGGCGCATGGCCATCCGCGGCCGCCGATGCAGTGCACGCGGCCAGCGCGCCCTCTGTGAACAGAGGTGGAAGGAGGCATTGGGGTGGGCTGGCCTGGCTCCTATAGCGAGCATGCCTAAGTGCACAGTGCACTTAGGCCTTTTCTCCTTTTCTTTTATATTCTTTTATGTTTTTTTTCTTTTATGATGTTGTTTTGCATTTACTTAGGCAACCAAATGACTTTTGTATAATATGGAAATTGTCTACATATTTACATTGTAATTATTGGCACTGCCACAAAAAGTTTGAGAGATATTTGAACTCCTTTGAATTTTGCATAAATGAAATTGGATTAATGGGGCTGTTTTGGTCACTGTTATAATTGTTTTAGGGCCATTAAACATTTTGTTAAATGTTGGATGATGTTTGTTAATTAGTTAGTTAATATTTGTAACCCTCTGAACATTTTTAATTCATTGTTTCAAGAAACTATAATTTGACTCGTTATTTAAATTTGTATTTGAGCTAAGTTTGAAACAAGTGAGGTTTAGCAAAATTTTAATTATGATGACTTGGCATCATTAATAGGGGTTTACTGTAGCTTAAATATTCGGGCGTCACAATTCTCCTCCAATACAAGAAATCTTGTCCCGAGATTTAAGAGGTAGAGTAAGGGGGAAAAGTATGGTTACGAAATCCTAACAGATCTTCTCGGTCTTGGCTTCTCTTCTCGAAGAAGTTAATCCATTTCGTTGATGTCTTCAATTCTCTGCTTCAGGTCATCATGAGGAAGGCGTCATCATTTTTTTCCTATTTTTTTATAATCCTGTTGTACTTACGAATGGCTAAGGGCAGCTCAGCAACGATAGAATGCTATAAAGGGTAATCATTTGGGGCTATCCCAGGAATGAACACATGAGTATCTCTCGAGTTTAATGAATGAAACATATCGAGAGCCAAGTAAGATGGTACCATAAGAAGTTTCAAGCGGATAGACTATTCGTTCGATGTCTGAACATAGTATGTGAAAGGGTTCATAGTAATGGAAATAAGTATTCTGTCTGATACTCCCTCTCTCTCAGTTTACAGGGCGTGCGCGTACCCCTAGGTTGTCAATTTGACCAACCTAATTTAAGTCATATATTATAAAAAAAATATACGAACATAAACTTCAGATGTTCTATTTTCAAACTGTATAATTTTTGTGTTATATAGTTTATATTAGGGTCATAAAATCGACAACCTAGGTATACACGCAGGACTTGTAAACTGAAATGGAGGGAGTACTAGAATTGATGATCTCTTAGAAGGTGGCTCGTGAATTACGTACGAGGTCACGCGCGAGGAATAACTTTGGAAATAGGGGGTGTACAGGAGAATCAGGTGTTGATCATGTGGAACTGTGGGTTATGGACACACCATGTGGGATAAAAGTAGAAAGAGCAATGACATCTTGCATGGTCATGATAGCAAGGCATGTCAGAGGGTAAACTGTCAATTATGGCGGTGCTACCTCTTGACCACTGTGTTGGTTTTCCCCGAAGAGGAAGGGATGATGCAGCGAAGTAGTGCAAGTATTTTCCCTCTGTTTTTGAGAACCAAGGTATCAATCCAGTAGGAGGCTACGCGTGAGTCCCTCGTACCTGCACAAAACAAATAAATCCTCACAACCAACGCGATAAGGGGTTCTCAATCCCTACACAGCCACTTACGAGAGTGAGATCTGATAGATATGATAAGATAATATTTTTGGTATTTTTATGATAAAGATGCAAAGTAAAATAAAAGCAAAGGAAATAACTAAGTATTGGTAGATTAATATGATGAATATAGACCCGGGGGCCATAGGTTTCACTAGTGGCTTCTCTCAAGAGCATAAGTATTCTACGGTGGGTGAACGAATTACTCTTGAGCAATTGACAGAATTGAGAATAGTTATGAGAATATCTAGGTATGATCATGTATATGGGCATCACGTCCGAGACAAGTAGAGTGACTCCTGCCTGCATCTACTACTATTACTCCACTCATCGACCGCTATCTAGCATGCATCTAGAGTATTAAGTTCATGAAAACAGAGTAATGCCTTAAGCAAGATGACATGATGTAGAGCGATAAACTCATGCAATATGATGAAAACCCCATCTTGTTATCCTCGATGGCAACAATACAATACGTGCCTTGCTACCCCTACTGTCACTGGGAAAGGACACCGCAAGATTGAATCCAAAGCTAAGCACTTCTCCCATTGCAAGAAAGATCAATCTAGTAGGCCAAACCAAACTGATAATTCGAAGAGACTTGCAAAGATAACCAATCATACATAAAAGAATTCAGAGAAGATTCAAATATTGTTCATAGATAGACTGATCATAAACCCACAATTCATCGGTCTCAACAAACACACCGCAAAAAGAAGATTACATCGAATAGATCTCCACAAGAGAGGGGGAGAACATTGTATTGAGATCCAAAAAGAGAGAAGAAGCCATCTAGCTAATAACTATGGACCCGTAGGTCTGAGGTGAAATACTCACACTTCATCGAAGGGGCTATGGTGTTGATGTAGAAGCCCTCCGTGATCGATGCCCCCTCCGGCGGAGCTCCGGAACAGGCCCCAAGATGGGATCTCGTGGATACAGAAAGTTGTGGTGGTGGAATTAGGGTTTTGGCTCCGTATCTGATCTTTTGGGGGTACGTAGGTATATATCGGAGGAAGGAGTACGTCGCTGGAGCAACAGGGGGCCCACGAGGGTGGAGGGCGCGCCTGGGGGGGGGGGGTAGGCGCGTCCCCCTACCTCGTGGCCTCCTCATTTATTTCTTGACGTAGGGTCCAAGTCCCTTGGATCATGTTCGGTGAGAAAATCACGTTCCCGAAGGTTTTATTCCGTTTGGACTCCGTTTGATATTCCTTTTCTTCGAAACCCTGAAATAGGCAAAAAAACATCAATTCTGGGTTGGGCCTCCGGTTAGTAGGTTAGTCCCAAAAATAATATAAAAGTGGATAATAAAGCCCAATAATGTCCAAAACAGTAGATAATATAGCATGGAGCAATCAAAAATTATATATACGTTGGAGACGTATCAAGCATCCCCAAGCTTAATTCTTGCTCGTCCTCGAGTAGGTAAATGATAAAAATAGAATTATTGATGCGGAGTGCTACTTGGCATAATTTTAATGTAATTCTTCTTAATCGTGGTATGAATATTCAGATCCGAAAGATTCAAGACAAAAGTTCATATTGACATAAAAACAATAATACTTCAAGCATACTGACTAAGCAATTATGTCTTCTCAAAATAACATGGCCAAAGAAAGTTCGTCCCTACAAAATCATATAGTTTAGTCATGCTCCATTTTCGTCACACAAGAATGCTCTCATCATGCACAACCCCATTGACAAGCCAAGCAATTGTTTCATACTTTGGTAATCTCAAACCTATAAACTTTCACGCAATATATGAGCGCGAGCCATGGACATAGCACTATGGGTGAAATATAATATAATGAGGGGGTTATGTGGAGAAGACAAAAAAGGAGAAAGTCTCACATCAACGAGGCTAATCAATGGGCTATGGAGATGCCCACCGATTGATGTTAACGCAAGGAGTAGGGATTGCCATGCAACGGATGCACTAGAGCTATAAATGTATGAAAGCTCAACAAAAGAAACTAAGTGGGTGTGCATCCAACTTGCTTTCTCACGAAGACCTAGGGCACTTGAGGAGGCCCATTGTTGGAATATACAAGCTAAGTTCTATAATGAAAAATTCCCACTAGTATATGAAAGTGACAAAACAAGAGACTCTCTATCATGAAGATTACGGTGCTACTTTGAAGCACAAGTGTGGCAAAGGATAGTAACATTGTCCCTTCTCTCTTTTTCTCTCATTTCTTTATTATTTATTTGGCCTTTCTCTTTTTTTATATGGCCTTTCTCTTTTTTTATAATTCCTCACTTGGGACAATGCTCTAGAAAATGATGATCATCACATTTCTATTTATTTACAACTCAATGATTACAACTCGATGCTAGAAAAAAAGATGACTCTATATGAATGCCTCCGGCGGTGTACTGGGATATGCAATGGACCAAGAGTGACATGTATGAAATAATTATGAATGGTGGCTTTGCCACAAATACTGTGTCAACTACATGACCATGCTAAGCAATATGACAATGATGAATGTGTCATGATAAACGGAATGGTGGAAAGTTGCATGGCAATATATCTCGGAATGGCTATGGAAATGCCATAATAGGTAGGTATGGTGGCTCTTTTGAGGAAGATATAAGGAGGCTTATGTGTGAAAGAGCGTATCATATCACGGGGTTTGGATGCACCGGCGAAGTTTGCACCAACTCTCAGTATGAGAAAGGGCAATGCACGGTATCGAAGAGGCTAGCAAGGATGGAAGGGTGAGAGTGCGTATAATCTATGGACTCAACATTAGTCATAAAGAACTCACATACTTATTGAAAAATCTACAATTTATCAAAAACCTCGGCACTACGCGCATGCTCCTAGGGGGATCACTACTAGGGAAAACCCTAGCAGTAGCACTGGTTTTGTGCTCACTAGTAGCGCGGGTAGGCGCTCTACTAATAAGGTGCTACAGCTATTGCTTAGCAGTCACGCGTGCCCGCACGCGCTACTGCTAGGACAAATAGCTGCAGTGTTTGTTCACTCCCACGCTACTGCTATTGTAACTACTGGCAGCGTGTTTTCTCTCCATCTCTACTAGTATTCTTTTTTTATTTTTTATTTTTAGTGTATTTATGCGCCATCGTACAAATATTGGTACAATACTAGTTATGAGGTTTACATCATTATGTCCACAACAGTGTGTCAAATGAAGGTGGATTAGGTTCAAGTGGAGGCAATATGTGGTGCATGTCAAAAGTATACTACTAATCCAAACTTGATCAGTTTGGACTAGTAGTACTTTCGATGTGCACCACATGTTGCCTCCACTTGAATCTAATCCGCCAGCACAAGCTATTTAATCATCATCATAGTGATTACCACCAACAGTATTTATTTGATCACCACTAACACTATCTAATAATAATCATCATAGTCATTACCACCAACACTAGCTATTTTATCATCATAGTAATAGTGTAGCACATCATCATCCTCAAACTCATTTCTAGCTAGCTAATCACTCCTGCTGCTCTCTCTTAGGTAAAATAACATAAAACATGTGTAGCTCTCCTCCTTGATCAAGTTGGAGCATGCAGATGAACCTGTCTCCTAATCGTGGGTAGCGCATCTGTTTGCTGCCCCCTAGTACTTCTCTGCGCTTCTCCATCACACATTTGGTCCAGTCTTGCACTATTAAGCATCCGTCGCTAATCTTGAATGCACTAAAGTAATATGTAGGATATCTTGGCCGTAAGCTAATAATACTCATGGTACCTTTAGTCTCGATCCCATAAGGCACAACATTCATCGGGAGTCCCTGTTGAAGAACATCGTATGGTAACATACTTAGCAATGAAGTTTAGCTTCAAAAATAATGTATGGAAAAGATGCACTAGGACAAATAGTAAAAATCTTACCATCCTTCCTAAATAGATGTGATCGTAGTTCATTACGAACACTATTGGTCGCACGTTTTCAGTACTAACATTTCTAAATGCAGGAAGAAAATTTGTCTTGACAGTATCAAGATCCTCAAGCCATGAAACATAATGACTTAGCTCCTCGCAGTTTAGTTCAGCCTCGGGACAGTAGTAGGTCCTATCTACCAAGCGCTGGACATGTTTTCTTGCAACAAAATAAGCTGACAATACAAATTAGTTGTCAACTTTTTTTGAATAAACAATATCAAAGACATAAATATGGTTGAGAAACTTACATAATGGTATAACTGGAGGCGTCTGCACATCGACCCTGATGTCGGTATTACCTTCAATATCATCTTCCGGACGAATATCAAAGGTGATAACCATATCAGGCTCAAATGGATAAGTCTTGCATAGTGCTCGCCATGTTTTGCATCCAAAATAGGTGTAGTCATCTGAATTGTATAATTTTGCATGCAAAATATAACCATGCTCGGTCTTCAAGTACACTTTCTTTTCCTCCATAGTATGACTGAAACCTATCTTAGCCAATACAAAAACTCTTGCATGGCAGGGGATACACTAGTAGAATAGTAAAAAAAAGACTTGTCATGCTTAATGTCATGCTTAAATATAAGTTGAAGCAAATGAAGCAAATGTCATGCTTAATTACGAAAAAAGACTTGTCGTTGTGACTTACTGTATCCACTTCGAAGTTCTCGTCCGGCTTGATGCTGAAGTGCCTATCATCATCTAGGAAGATTCCGTCACACAGGCCACACTCATCTTCGCAGTATTTGCAAATACCGAAATCCTTTTCGTCGTCAGACATTTCCTATGTTCATAGTTAAAACATTAATTGAAAATCGATCGAAGACAACTACCAGGATACTCAACACACAAATCTGGGGCACTCGATATTTCCTACATCTTCTGGCACAAGTCATGCCAAAATTCACGGAAAAATCCGGCATGACCTTTGCTAAAATAGGACATATCGAGCGCCTGAAATTTGCCGGGACGAAAATGAATCAACACTCCGGCAAAACATAGGCCACTCGGAGGTGTAACCTGCAAATATGACCGACCACTTGGGCAAGCACATATCCTATTTGAGCAACACAAGATATACATTTCAAAATATCTTATAGGACTCAAATTAGCATGCATTCAATAAGCAAAAGTAAATCATCTCATGCATCCATACATCGTCAAATAATATCACTAATACATCCTGAATAGTGTCATACATATAACATCACTAATACAACTAAAACCCTAGCACACGACGGGTATCGGCGTGGGCGGTGGACACCCACAGAGAAGGAACCATCACGGGATCATAGCTCCAGTGAGATCCCTGGAGAACCTGCCAGGTATTGGAGAACATGTGCTCCAACGCAAACAAGTAGCAACGGACGTGCGCGTCCTCCTCACTGACACGGTGACGCACCACCTCCGCGGGGTTCTCGAGCCTCTGGACCGTCACTGGCCCACGTGACCGCCACCAAAGAAGGTTCGGGTCAACGACAGGCTGGCTCCTCACCAACCTGCGCCCCCCGGTAGGTAGCGCCTCCCAGTACCACCCCGGCGGAGCCCAGTCCCGGACATGGCCCATCTGGTCAAGCAGGTGTCGTCCTCCGCCGACTCGACGATGAAGATGCGGGATAGGCATCATCCACGTCGATGCGGGAAAAATTGCTTTAACTAAAAAAATAGCAACAAGTTCTTATTACCTAGTTCTATTAATTCAACTAGTTCTTATTAAAAATAAACTAGTACCTAATTAGTACCTAGTTCTTACTAACTAATCAGTACCTAGGAACTACTGCCCTAATTACCATCTAATTTGATGAAGCTAGGGGTGGAAAGTGGTAGCCGATATTCCAATTATCCAACTATAAAGTGAAATAAGTGGTCAAATTTTACTCGTTTTATGATTCATCTTAGAAATTTGATTCGTTTCCACCCTTACATGAACCCTAACTCATTTGAGCCGCATCCGCATCCGATTCGTTTCCACCCTTACATGAACCCTAACTAATTTGATGCAACTAAAATATAAGAAACCCTAGGCAGAGGTAGGGGAGAGGGAGGAGCAGGCGTGCTCACCTCGGGTGCCTGCGACGAGGGAGGGGCAGGCGGCGTAGAGGTCGGGGTCGGGGCTCGGGCGCGCGGCGGATGGCGCGTCGAGGTAGGGCTCGGGGGGCGGTGTTGAGGTCGGGGGCGGGGGCGGCGTTGAATCTGGGGTCGGGGCGGCGTAGAAGGTGTGCTGAGAGCACGCGGCGGCCGACGGGCGACAGCGGCGGCGAGAGTGGAGAGCTGGATTTGGGGGAAGTGGCCGTGGGAAAGGACGAACCCCGTGGTTAAGTCAGAAGTAGCAGTAGCGCGTTCCAGAAAGCGCGCTACTGCTACGTTAGCTACAGCTCATTTTGGGATACACGCTACTGCTACTCCTTTCTCTTTTTCCCCCTTTTAATTTAGTTTTCTTCACATTTTATTTTTTCCTTTCACTTTATTCTATTTCGTTCATTTTCAATTACCTTTCTATGTGCTTTCCATTTAATTTTATATCCTTTAGCAGTAGTGAGTTTAGATTAAAATGCGCTGCTACAAAGAAATAGTGGTAGCGCAGTTCAATATAGGTCGCTACTACTATGTGTAGCCTATCGGCTAAGCCGTGGGAATTTTAGTAGTAACGTGTTTAGAACAAGACGCGCTACTGCTAAAACTTTATCTACAGCGCGGTTTGCACAGGCGCGCTACTACTACTTAGCACCAGCGTGCTTCTTTGACCCGCGCTACTGCTAAAGTTCTGGTATAAGGTTTTCCCTAGTAGTGGATAGATTGGTAGGAAAAGACCATCGCTCGTCCCCGACCGCCACTCATAAGAAAGACAATCAAATAACACCTCATGTTTCAAATTTGTTACATAACGTTTACCATACGTGCATGCTACGGGACTTGCAAACTTCAACACAAGCATTTCTCAATTTCACAACTACTCAACTAGCACGACTTTGATATTATTACCTCCATATCTCAAAACAATCATCAAGCATCAAACTTCTCTTAGTATTCAAAACACTCATAAGATTTTTTTTACTAATCTTGAATACCTAGCATATTAGGATTTTAAGAAAATTACCATGCTATTTAAGACTCTCAAAATAATCTAAGTGAAGCATGAGAGATCAATAATTTCTATAAAACAAATCCACCACCGTGCTCTAAAAGATATAAGTGAAGTACTAGAGCAAAACTAGCTCAAAAGATATAAGCGAAGCACATAGAGTATTCTAACAAATTCCAAATCATGTATGGCTCTCTCAAAAGGTGTGTACAGCAAGGATGATTATGGTAAACTAAAAATCAAAGACTTAAATCATACAAGATGCTCCAAGCAAAACAAATATCATGTGGTGAATAAAAATATAGCTCCAAGTAAAGTTACCGATGGAAGTAGACGAAAGAGGGGATGCCTTCCGGGGCATCCCCAAGCTTTCGCTTTTAGGTGTCCTTAGATTATCTTGGGGGTGCCATGGTCATCCCCAAGCTTAGGCTCTTGCCACTCCTTGTTCCATAATCCATCAAATCTTTACCCAAAACTTGAAAACTTTACAACACAAAACTCAAAGTAGAAAATCTCGTGAGCCCCGTTAGCGAAAGAAAACAAAAGACCAATTCAAGGTACTGTAATAAACTCATTATTTATTTATATTGGTGTTAAACCTACTGTATTCCAACTTCTTTATGGTTTATAAACTATTTTACTAGCCATAGATTCATCAAAATAAGCAAACAACACACGAAAAACAGAATCTGTTAAAAACAGAACAGTCTGTAGTAATCTGTAGCTAGCGCAAGATCTAGAACCCCAAAAATACTAAAATAAATTGATAGACGTGAGGAATTTATCTATTAATCATCTTCAAAAATAATTAACTAAATATCACTTTCCAAATAAAAATGGAAGCAGTTCTCATGAGTGCTAAAGTTTCTGTTTTTTACAGCAAGTTTAACAAGACTTTCACCAAGTCTTCCCAATGGTTCTACTTGGCACAAACACTAATTAAACACAAAAAACACAACCAAAAACAGAGGGTAGATAAATTATTTATTACTAAACAGGAGCAAAAGGCAAGGAATAAAAATTAAAACTGGGTTGCCTCCCAACAAGCGCTATCGTTTAACGCCCCTAGCTAGGCATAACAAGCAAGGATAGATCTAGGTATTGCCATCTTTGGTAGGCAATCCATAAGTGGCTCTCATAATAGATTCATAAGGTAATTTAATTTTCTTTCTAAGAAAGTGTTCCATGTCTTTCCTTAACGGCAATTGGAATCTAATATTTCCTTCCTTCATATCAATAATTGCACCAATCGTTCTAAGGAAAGGTCTACCAAGAATAATAGGACATCAAGGATTGCAATATATGTCAAGAACAATTAAATCTACGGTACATAATTCCAATTTGCAACAATAAGAACAGCATTAATTCTTCCCGTAGGTTTCTTAATAGTGGAATCCGCAAGGTGCAAGTTTAGGGAGCAATCATCAAAATCACGGAAACCTATCAAATCACACAAAGTCTTTGGAATCGTGGAAACACTAGCACCCAAATCACATAAAGCGTAGCATTCAGGATCTTTAATTCTAATTTTAATAGTTGGTTCCCACTCATCATAAAGTTTTCTAGGGATAGAAACTTCCAATTCAAGTTTTTCTTCATAAGATTGCATCAAGGCATCAACAATATGTTTAGTGAATGCTTTATTTTGACTATAAGCGTGAGGAGAATTTAACACAGATTGCAACAAGGAAATACAATGAATCAAAGAGCAATTTTCATAATTAAATTCCTTGAAATCCAAAATAGTGGGTTTAGCAACATCTAGCGTTTTAATTTCTTCAATCCCACTTTTATCAATTTTAGCATCAAGATCTAAAAACTCTGAATTCTTTGAACGCCTTCTAGGTAAAGGTGGATCATATTCAGTCCCATCATTATCAAGATTCATATTGCAAAACAAAGATTTAATAGGGGACACATCAGTGACTTTTAGATCTTCATCTTTATTTTCATAGGAACTAGAAGAACACGCTCTTATAAAGGCATCTTTCTTAGCACGCATCCTAGTGGTTCTTTCTTTGCACTCATCAATGGAAATTCTCATGGCTTTGAGAGACTCATTGAAATCATGCTTAGTTGGAATAGATCTAAGTTTCAAAGAATCAACATCAAGAGCAATTCTATCAACGTTCCTAGCCAACTCATCAATCTTAAGCAATTTTTCTTCAACCATGGCATTGAAATTCTTTTGCAAAGTAATAAATTCTTTAATATTAGATTAAAAATCAGAGGGCATCTTATTATAATTTACATAAGAATTGTTGTAGTAATTACCATAATTATTAGAGGGATTACTAGGATAAGGCCTAGGATTAAAATTTCCTCTATACGCGTTATTACCAAAATTGTTCCTACCAACAAAATTCACATCCATAGATTCATTATTATTTTCAATCAAAGTAGACAAGGGCATATCATTAGGATCAGAAGAAACACTCTTACTAGCAAATAATTTCATAAGTTCATCCATCTTTCCACTCAAAACATTAATTTCTTCTATCGCATGCACCTTTTTATTAGTAGATCTTTCAGTATGCCATTGAGAATAATTAACCATAATATTATCTAGGAGTTTAGTAGCTTCTCCTAAAGTGATTTCCATAAAAGTGCTCCCGCGGCCGAATCTAAAAGATTTCTAGAAGCAAAATTCAATCCGGCATAAAAATTTTGTATAATCATCCACCAATTCAAACCATGAGTAGGGCAATTACGTATCATTAATTTCATTCTCTCCCAAGCTTGTGCAACATGTTCATGATCAAGTTGCTTAAAATTCATAATATCGTTTCTAAGAGAGATGATCTTAGCGGGATGAAAATACTTTGAGATAAAAGCATCTTTGCACTTATTCCATGAATCAATACTATTTTTAGGCAAAGACGAAAACCAAGCTTTAGCATGATCTCTAAGCGAAAAAGGAAATAGCTTCAATTTAACAATATCGTTATCCACATCTTTGTTCTTTTGCATATCACACAAATCAACGAAGCTATTTAGATGGGTAGCGGCATCTTCACAAGGAAGGCCGGAAAACGGATCTTTCATAACAAGATTCAGCTAAGCAGCATTAATTTCACAAGATTCAGCATCGGTAAGAGGAGCAATCGGAGTACTAATAAAATCATTGTTGTTGGTATTGGTGAAGTCACACAATTTAGTGTTATCTTGAGCCATCGTGACAAGCAAGCAAACTAACACACAAGCAAACAAAAAGGAAGCGGACAAAAAGAGGCAAATGGGAAAGAGAGGGAGGATAGAGAGAGAAGGCGAATAAAACGGCAAGTGTGAAGTGGGGGAGAGGAAAACGAGAGGCAAATGGCAAATAATGTAATGCGAGAGATAAGGGTATGTGGTGGGTACTTGGTATATTGACTTTTGCGTAGACCTCCCCGGCAACGGCGCCAGAAATCCTTCTTGCTACCTCTTGAGCACTTCGTTGGTTTTCCCCGAAGGGGAAGGGATGATGCAGCAAAGTAGCATAAGTATTTCCCTCAGTTTTTGAGAACCAAGGTATCAATCCAGTAGGAGGCTACGCGCGAGTCCCTCATACCTGCACAAAACAAATAAATCCTCGCAACCAACGCGACAAGGGGTTGTCAATCCCTACATGGCCACTTACGAGAGTGAGATCTGATAGTTATGATAAGATAATATTTTTGGTATTTTTATGATAAAGATGCAAAGTAAAATAAAATCAAAGGAAATAACTAAGTATTGGTAGATTAATATGATGAAGATAGACCCGGGGGCCATACGTTTCACTAGTGGCTTCTCTCAAGAGCATAAGTATTCTACGGTGGGTGAACGAATTACTGTTGAGCAATTGATAGAATTGAGCATAGTTATGAGCTAGGTATGATCATGTATATGGGCATCACGTCCGAGACAAGTAGACCGACTCCTGCCTGCATCTACTACTATTACTCCACTCATCGACCGCTATCCAGCATGCATCTAGAGTATTAAGTTCATGAAAACAGAGTAACGCCTTAAGCAAGATGACATGATGTAGAGGGATAAACTCATGCAATATGATGAAAACCCCATCTTGTTATCCTCGATGGCAACTATACAATACGTGCCTTGCTGCCCCTACTGTCACTAGGAAAGGACACCGCAAGATTGAACCCAAAGCTAAGCACTTCTCCCATTGCAAGAAAGATCAATCTAGTAGGCCAAACCAAACTGATAATTCGAAGATACTTGCAAAGATAACCAATCATACATAAAAGAATTCAGAGAAGATTCAAATATTGTTCATAGATAGACTTGATCATAAACCCACAATTCATCGGTCTCAACAAACACACCGCAAAAACAAGATTCGAATAGATCTCCACAAGAAAGGGAGAGAACATTGTATTGAGCCCCCTCCGTGATCGATGCCCCCTCCGGCGGAGCTCCGGAACAGGCCCCAAGATGGGATCTCATGGATACAGAAAGTTGCGGCGGTGGAATTAGCGTTTGGCTCCGTATCTAATCGTTTGGGGTACGTAGGTATATATAGGAGGAAGGAGTACGTCGGTGGAGCAATAGGGGGCCACGAGGGTGGAGGGCGCGCTTGGGGGGTAGGCGCGCCCCCTACCTCGTGGCCTCCTCCTTTATTTCTTGACGTGGGGTCCAACTCTCCTAGATCATGTTCGGTGAGAAAATCACGTTCCCGAAGGTTTTATTCCGTTTGGACTCCGTTTGATATTCCTTTTCTTCGAAATCCTGGAATAGGAAAAAAAACAGCAATTCTGGGCTGGGCCTCCGGTTAATAGGTTAGTCCCAAAAATAATATAAAAGTGGATAATAAAGCCCAATAATGTCCAAAACAGTAGATAATATAGCATGGAGCAATCAAAAATTATAGATACGTTGGAGACGTATCAGGTGGCAACAAAGTCGGTACCAAGGGCGAGGGACGAAGAGAACCATTTTCTTGCTCGTTGAACGAGGCAGACCAATAGGCAAAGTTCTTGTCAATCGGTGGCTGCCGGGATGTTATCAACATTAGTAACAGGGTCTTGCTGACAGAATTGTACACCGAGGTGTTTACATAAGGAGGAGAATATTACTGCTTAGATCATATAGATCTCAAGAAATGTTACACCAACCAATGGAAAGGAAAATATGATTATCAGATTAAACAGGACAATGGAAAGGAAAATGTGTTTAAACACATATTTCAAGGGTATATCCTTCCCAAGGACAAGTAGAGCATGATATCTGTGACAGGATATAATGTAGAAAACCCTTTAGGTAAGGGGAGAAAAATTTCATGACATTACCCATACAACAGTGTTTGGATAATTGAGTAAGAAACATTTAGCATTGGGCTTCAAATGTTCTTGTTGAAAATCGGAGTACCACAGACATGCTTCGAGATAGCATTGACATGGTCTTCAAGCAAAGATTGGACTTGGATATACAAAGGATTCATCAGGAACAACTTATAGAATAAGTCTTACAATTTCCTCATGGAAGAATGGTTAACCTTGCAAAAAAGAGAACTATAACAATAGGGCCTCCAGCCAGGTGTGCTAGGCATGACATCACCTTACCGAGTCATATAAAGACCAATGTTATAACTCTTGGAAATATGTTCCAACTATCATATTTGACCGAGATTCAGTTCTGCTTGGTGTCTGGATACCTCAGACTCAGGATGCCTAAGAAAAAAGATGCAACACAAATTGACGAGATGACATTCTAAGATTCTCGGGAAATGAACTATGGAAGCGAGTTCTGAAACATGAGTTCATCATTAATCCAAGGAGAGGATGAGGAGGTGGCTGATGAACTTAGCGACAATTCATCGAGATTTCCAAAAAGATGTATTTCCACAATTATGTGAACAAAGAGATAACATTGGTCAGATCAAATGATATAATGATGTATGCTCGATTAAATCATACACCATTAAACATTGGTTGAAAGGTGCACCCAGAATATGGGCTTAGGTAGCATGATCAATGTTAGAATGGTGATTCAATAATCAATAGTTTAAGAATGGACGGTTGACCATTAACTTCAAAGCAATAAGGTTGCTAGAAGGGCCGAATCCAAACAACACCGTTCACCTGTTGGTATCCCGGTTAAAACCAACATGGGGACCAAGAAAGAATGGTGATGGTGAGAAGTAGCACTATATCAAGAATTAATAGTTGAGGTAATTACCTCAACATTCTTGACATAACAGATGGTAGTAGTCCAAGGTAGAATCATAATATAAGTTGGATAGAAAGGAAACTACACAAAACATGAGCAAGTTTTGTGTCGGAGGGAATGCGAGAATGTTGTCGATGTTAAAACAAATCATCGAGGGGGCAAGGATGGTATTACTCATCTTGAATTCGACACACAACTTGGAAGAAGTCAAATTGTTGACGACGATCACGACAAATTTGTCGAGAGGTTTCAAGAAGATGTAATCGATCGGCGATGACATCAAGTCAAATGAATGATGAAGCGAAAGGTTATCGGAACCAAGGGCACGACACAAACTCAAACTCAAGCTTGCTATTCAAGTTGAATGATATGACGAGGAAGATCGATGTAAGCTTACCTCATTGTCGAAAGTTGTGCTCTGGGAATAAGGACCAGGAAGTACAGTTAAAATCATCATGATAATGATATAGTCAAACAGGCAAGGAATGGCGTGATTGGGTACAAACTCGTAAGTAAAGAAGATTACCAAGAGTTTTGATTTATAGTATAGAAACAATTCAGTTATCGGTGTCCTTGAGTGTTTAACCACTCAGAACCGTGGAAAATCTAGAATTGGTGAGAAGTAATACTAGAGGAAAACTCATAGGAAGCAACATAGTTCTTTGATATTCTCGAGATACCATAGGGGTTGCGGAGGAATGAAATAGGGGTTGCGGAGATGTATTGATCTGCAAAAGGCAAGTGCTTTGACTTGTCTGAGAAATGGAATTGAAGGAGAACAAAATGGTCGAAACCACATATGTAAATTATAAAACCACAGATACAAGATGAACTTATAACAAGGGGGTAATTAATTTTTTTTACGAGAAGCTTCCATGATAAGATCTGCATTGTGTCCATGGGCATGAACACAAAGTTCAAGGTCGACTCCCACTTCTCCAATGCATGACCTTTCATTCACTTCTCGTCCTCGAAGAAGTTGTATGGTAGAAAATTATCTGGTAAAAACACCAAAAGGGAATCACTTGTGAAAACCTTCGGGTTAATAAGGTTTTTAGGGAAGGTATAGGTTCAACCCATCGGGGCATCTTAGAAACATATACCTCAAGCTTCAAGAGTAAATATCACCAGCTCGAAAGCATAGCATGGTTGGCCTGATCAGAGAATAGGATTTACCAGTGGCATTATGTATCAAGGAAAGAGCTCCAGGTTTTGAGAATATGAAAGAGCAATCGGTTAATAATCCACCAAAGGATCTAGCGGACCGCAAAGGATCTAATGTGAGTAACGGTACTCATCTAGAAGAAGAACGAATGCAAGGGATCAGATTATAGAAACAACTAACTAATTCAAAGCTCAAATGTAAAAGAATTATGATTTCCAAATCCAGGGGATCAGAAGCAAACGCCCTGATTAAGGATGGATAAGTTGAGTAAGCTTAGGGGTACAATCGACAACAATTTGATTGGCCGAGATCAAGGTCACGTTTAATGTGACGTGTGAGCCAGAAGGATGAATTATAGGATCTGATTGAGGATTGCGAGCATTCGCAAAATATTGAATCAATGGACTCAAAGTGCGTGACAAAGGATGCCAAAAGATTTACTAGACTTACGGGATTTAACCATAATGCAAGAAAGCAAGAATTTCAAGAGCAAAATCTGCTGAGGATTTTCGAAAGATCGAATAGTATTTCGAAGACCCTTCCGAAACACATGAACAACTGGAGATGGGCGATACTCGGTAAGTGAGAGGAATTATCCGTAGGGGTATTCATGTGGCAAGAACTGCAAGGCGGTAGGCACAAATTATTCACAGAACAATAGTGAAAATTTTGGGGTATCTTATAATAACTAGATCAATGGGGAATGATTGTATGAATGGCAAGTGCACGTGGTTATCCATAGGGGTTTATCGATGGAAGGGAATTGCAATAGCGATGGCACAAAGTATCGAGAGAACATCGGAGGGTATCTTCGGAATCCTTCAATGCACCAAACAATCATCTAGAGTGAGGGTCTCTCCGGGAGGAAGTAACTACAAGAACCTAAAGTCGGAGTTAGTAAATTCATTTTAACCCGAATAGAAGAGAGATCAGAGTCCCAGAGTATAGACGAGGAATAAAATATCCTAATACCACCCAAATGGTGACGTGGCCCCGTAAGACACACAACCATGTTAGTAAAAAGTTATGCAATGTCTAGACTCGACTTCGGCCAAGGAGTATGGAAGGAGGATTCCTA
Organism: Triticum dicoccoides; assembly: GCF_002162155.2. Lineage (NCBI taxonomy): Eukaryota > Viridiplantae > Streptophyta > Magnoliopsida > Poales > Poaceae > Triticum > Triticum dicoccoides. The sequence goes on along the minus strand of NC_041392.1, from coordinate 628,777,333 downwards.
CAGGCAGTCAGCTCTGATACCAACTTGTGATGCCCCCGATTTGACCGTACACTAATCATACACGCAAATGTGTACGATCAAGATTAAGTACTCACGGGAAGATATCAAAACACAACTCTAGACACAAATTAAAATAATACAAGCTTTATATTACAAGCCAGGGGCCTCGAGGGCTCGAATATAAGAGCTCGATCATAGACGAGTCAGCGGAAGCAACAATATCCGAGTACAGACATAACTTAAACAAGTTTTCCTTAAGAAGGCTAGCACAAAAACTAGCAAAGATCGAAAAGGCAAGGCCTCCTGCCTGGGACCTCCTAACTACTCCTCGAAGCCGAACTCCATGTAGAATCATCCTCGGGATCCTCTTGCTCCTGGACTCCATCATATGATCGCAATAACCGGGAAAGGGGGGAAAAGAAGCAGCAAAGCAACCGTGAGTACTTATCCAAAGTACTCGCAAGCAAGGATCTACACTACATATGCATTGGTATCAATGAAAAGTGTAGTATCTGTGGATTGAATCGCAGAATGCCAGAAAGAGGGGGATAGCTCATCCTATCGAATAATATGCTTCTGGCAAGATCCATCTTGAAGCGGTAGAAGAGAGTAGATGGTAAGTTAACCAAGTATCATCGCATAGCATAATCCTACCCGGCGATCCTCTCCTCGTCGCCCTGTGAGAGAGCGATCACCGGGTTGTATCTGACACTTGGAAGGGTGTATTTGATTAAGTATCTGGTTCTAGTTGTCACAAGGTCAATGTACAACTCCGGGTCGTCCTTTTATTGAGGGACACGGCTATTCGAATAGATAAGCTTCCCTGCAGGGGTGCACCACATTTCCCAACACGCTCGATCCCCTTTGGCTGGACACACTTTCCTGGGTCATGCCCGGCCTCGGAAGATCAACACGTCGTAGCCCTACCTAGGCACAACAGAGAGGTCAGCACGCTGGTCTAAATCCTATGCGTGCAGGGGTCTGGGCCCATCGCCCATTGCACACCTACACGTTGCGTACGCGGCCAGTGAGCAGACCTAGCAACCTCCATTATAAAGGAAGTTGCGTTACGCGGTCTAACCCGGCGCGCGCCGCTCAGTCGCTAACGTCAAGAAGGCTTCGGCTGATACCACGACGTCGAGTGCCCATAACTGTTCCCGTGTAGTTGGTTAATTCGTATAGGCCAGTGGCCAGACTCAGATCAAATACCAAGATCTCGTTAAGCGTGTTATTTTGAAGTAACAACGGACACCGACCAGGGCCAGGCCCACCTCTCACCTAGGTGATCTCAACCTGCCATGTCGCTCTGCCACAAAGTAACAGTCGGGGGTCGTCGGGAACCCAGGCCCACCTCTTCCGGGATGGAACCACCTGTCCTTTCAGCCCCCTCATCGGAATCACTTGCGGGTACTGTACGAGCGGACCCGACTTTAGTCACCACCTGTATCACATATTATTTATAAGTATATACCCGTGATCACCTTCCAACTGATCACGGCCCAATAGTATAGTATGGCAGACGGACAAGAATGTAGGACCACTGATGATAAACTAGCATCCAATACTAAGCATTTAGGATTGCAGGTAAGGTATCAATAATTGTAGCAACAATGACAGGCTATGCAACATAATAGGATTAACCGGAAACAGTAACATGCTACACTACTCTAATGCAAGCAGTAGAGAGAAGAATAGGCGATATCGGGTTGATCAAGGGGGGGGGGCTTACCTGGAAGCTCCGCTGAAAGGGAAGAAGTGTCGTCGTCAACGTAGTCGATCACAGGGGCATCAGCAGCGGTCTCGGGGTCTACCGAAGAGAAGAGGGGGAGAAACAGTAAATACATAGCAAGCAAGTACATAACAGGGCAACGGGCAGAGCTAGACGTGTTTTAACGCGGTGCTACACGTTACCGGTGAAGGGGATGACATCCGATAATGCTTTCCCAAAGTTTGGCATTTTCGGACAAACGAAACGGAGGGGGAAAGTTCCATGTTAGCTATGGTAGGGGCACATGACAGATGAACGGAGAGCGTATTCGGATTCGTCTCATCGTTCTGAGCAACTTTCATGTATAAAACTTTTTCATCCGAGTTATAGATTATTTTCTATAATTTTTCAAAGATTTAAACAATTTCCTGAATTTATTTTTAATTCGAAATAAATAGATAAAATGCTATGCGCACCCAGATCTGTGTACACAGAGGTGTAGCAGAGGGTGACAAGCAGGTCCAAGGGTCCCAATTGATCAGTCAACGTTTGACCGGTCAATAGTGGGTGGGGCCCCCTGTCAAACACGCATTTAGCTAATTACATATTAGTTTGGCTAACTAAGTAATTAGTGTAACTAAAACAATTTAATTGAGTTAATTAATCAATTAATTATTTTTTATATATTTTCTTAAACACATTTTTTAAGAAAAAGGGCTGGGGGCCTCGCTGGCAGTGGCCCATCTGGCCACTGGAGCGGGTTAGCGGGCATCGGGCGCTGGGGCGTGGGAGTGGGCGATGGCGCCCATCAGGGTGGAGGGCGAGGCCAGCCCGGGCACGGCGGACAAAGCCCCGGGGCGCCGGACCCGGGCACCAGCCGGTCGGGAACGCGGTTGACGGCGGCGACGAGTGGATGAAGGCGGGGCGCGGAGCGTCGGTGCGCGTGGTGCGGGGCGGGGCTCCGGCCACAGTAGGGTCGAGCAAGGAGGCGCGGATGACGAGGGGCTGGGCGGCAGCGGGGGAAGGGCGCAACGAGGCAGCAGGGCCAGCGGCGGAGCAGCATGCTGCAGCAGCGGGGCTGGCCGGCGCGGTCAGCGAGCACGGGCGTGCAGGCACGGACGGACCGGGAGCGCACGGGGTACGGGGCGGGGGCGTGCTCAACCGCAAGGCAGAGACGGGGCGGAGGCGAGCGGCGGCTGGCCGCAGCGGTCGCAGCAAGCGGTTGTGGGAGTGCGCTGGGCGAGGCAAGCGCGTGTGCGGGGAGAGGCAAGCGCGTGTGCGGTCGAGGGAAAGCAGCAGCAGCTAGCGGGGCGACCCGACGTCTAGTCGGACGGGAAGAGGAGAAGGAGGGTGCTCACGTTCGTCGATGGGGAGAGGGTCATCGAGGCTTGGTGTAGCCGAGTCGAGGCGGTGGTCGGCGAGGACGGCGAGGACGACGGCGACGGGGCGGCATCATGGCGAGGTCGCGGTGGCCGTGACGGCGCGCACCGGCGATGTGGCCAGCGATGGTGATGAAGCGGTGTGGATCCGATCGAACAATGGATCGCCGTTGATTAAGCGAAGCGAGGCGGATCTCCTTGACATATCCGAGTGGCGTGGGGTGGCTGGTGGCCACGGCATCGGCGGTGACGCTCAGACGGTTGCACTCGGGCACAGCAGAATAGCGAGGGAGAGCGAGGGGGAAGGGGAGTGTGGAGCTAGGGTTCGTCGTGGGGGTCGAAGGGGATCTTATCCGGTGCGGGGAGCCAGCGGATGGACGGTGTGTGGCCATCCGCGGCCATGGACGTAGCGCATGCGGCCAACGCGCCCTCTGTGAACAGTGGTGGAAGGAGGCGATGGGGTGGGCTGGGGTGGGTCCTGTAGCAAGCAGGGCTAAGTGCACAGTGCACTTAGGCCTTTTCTCCTTTTCTTTTATATTCTTTTCTATTTTTTTCTTTTATGTTGTTGTTTTGCATTTAGTTTGGCAACCAAATGACTTTTGTAGAATATGGAAATTGTCTACATATTTACACTGTAATTATTGGCACTGCCACAAAAAGTCTGAGAGATATTTGAAGTCCTTTGAATTTTGCATAAATGAAATTGGATTAATGGGGCTATTTTGGTCACTGTTGTAATTGTTTTAGGGCCATTAAACATTTTATTAAATGTTGGATGATGTTTGTTAATTAGTTAGTGAATATTTTTAACCCTCTAAACATTTTTAACATTGTTTCAAGAAACTATAGTTTGACTCGTTATTTGAATTTGTATTTGAGCTAAGTTTGAAACAAGTGAGGTTTAGCAAATTTTTAATTATGATGACTTGGCATCATTAATATGGGTTTAGTGTAGCTTAAATATCCGGGCGTCACAAAGTTGCTGTAAAATTATTGTAAAACATCCAAAAATGATAATATAACAGCATGGAACAATAAAAAATTGTAGATACGTTGGAGACGTATCAAAAACCTTCTATGTTCATACACCTAACGTGAATGGTTTATTAATTCTCGATCATAGTGATATAGATATTCATTATATTGATGCCAAAAGATGCAAAGTTAATAATGATAGTGCAACATACTTGTGGCACTGCCGTTTAGGTCATATTGTTGTAAAGCGCATGAAGAAACTCCATGCAGATGGGATTTTGGAATCACTTGATTATGAATCATTTGATACTTGCGAACCATATCTCATGGGCAAGATGACTAAATCTCCGTTCTTCGGAACAATGGAGCGAGCTAATGATTTATTGTAAATAATACATACCGACGTATGTGGTCCGATGAGTGTTGAAGCACGCGGCAGGTATCATTATTTTCTAACCTTCACAGATGATTTGAGTAGGTATGGGTATATCTACTTGATGAAACACAAGTCTGAAAGATTTGAAAAGTTTAAAGAATTTCTGAGTGAAGTGGAGAATCATCGTAACAAGAAAATAAAGTTTATACGATCTGATCGCGGAGACAAATATTTGAGTTACGAGTTTGGCCTTCATTTAATATAATATGGAATAGTTTCACAACTCACGCCACTTGGAACACAACAACTTAATGGTGTGTCCGAACGTCGTAACCGTACTTTATTAGATATGGTGCAATCTATGATGCCTCTTACCGATTTACCACTATCATTTTGGGGTTATGCATTAGACATCCGCATTCACGTTAAATAGGGCACCGTCTTAATCCGTTGAGACGACACCGTATGAACTATGGTTTTGTAAGAAACCTAACCTATCGTTTCTTAAAGTTTGGGGTTGCAACACTTATGTCAAAAGGCTTCAGCTTGATAAGCTCGAACCCAAATCGGAGAAGTGCGTCTTCATAGGATACCCTAAGAAAACTATGGGGTACACCTTCTACCACGGATCTGAAGGCAAGATTTTTGTTGGCAAGAATGAAACCTTTCTAGAGAAGGAGTTTCTCTCGAAGGAAGTGAGTGGGAGGAAAGTAGAACTTTATGAGGTAATTGTACCTTCCCTCAAATTGGAAAGTAGCTCATCAGAGAAAACCGTTCCCATGATGCCTACACCAACTAGAGAAGAATCTAATGATGATGATCATGAAACTTCAGATCAAGTTACTACTGAACCTCGAAGGTCGACCAGAACACGTACCACACTAGAATGGTATAGTGATCCTGTCCTGGAAGTCATTTTGTTAGACAACGGCGAACCTACGAAACTATGAAGAAGCTACGATGATCCCATATTCCGATCAATGGATTGAGGCCACAAAATCTGAGATAGGGTCCATGTATGAGAAAATAGTGTGGACTTTGGTGGACTTGCCCGATGACCGGCAAGCCATTGAGAATAATCGATCTTCAAGAAGAATACAAATGCTGATGGTAGTGTCAACATCTACAAAGCTCGACATGTCGCGAAAGGTTTTTGAAAAATTCAAGGGGTTGACTACAATCAGGCCTTCTCACCCGTAGCGATGCTTAAGTTAGTCCGAATCATGTTAGCAATTGCTGCATTTTATAATTATGAAATTTGGCAAATCAATGTCAAAACTGCATTCCTTAATGGATTTCTCAAAGAATAGTTTTATATGATGCAACCAGAAGGTTTTGTCGATCATAAAGGTGCTAACAAAGTGTGCAAGCTCCAGCGATCCATCTATGGACTGGTGCAAGCATCTCGGAGTTGGAATATACGCTTTGATGTGATCATAGCATATGGTTTTATACAGACTTATGGTGAAGCCTGTATTTACAAGAAAGTGAGGGAGCTTTGTAGCATTTCTGATATTATATGTGGAAGACATATTGTTGATCGGAAATGATATATAAATTCTGGATAGCATAAAAGGATAATTGAATAAGAATTTTTCAATGAAAGACCTCGGTGAAGCTGCTTACTGATGTCGCTTGAAGCTACGTCGGTATTTCCCCAAAGAGGAAGGGATGATACAGCACAGCGGCGGTAGGTTTTTCCCTCAGATGTGAAACCAAGGTTATCGAACCAGTAGGAGAACCAAGCAACACAACGTAAATAGCACCTGCAAACAAATAACAACTTCTCGCAACCCGGCGTGTTAAAGGGGTTGTCAATCCCTTCCGGGGTACGGCGCCTCAAGATAGGCAAACGAACATGAGGTAAATTTGTAGTAGATTGATAGATTGAACGCCAAATAAATAAATAAGAATAAATTGCAGCAAGGTATTTTTGGGTTTTTGGATTAATAGATCTGAAAATAAATGCAAAGGAAAATAGATCGCAAAGGCAAATAATATGAGAAAGACACCCAGGAGTCGTAGTTCTCACTAGTGGCTTCTCTCGAGAAAAATAGCAAACGGTGCGTGAACAAATTACTGTTGGGCAATTGATAGAACTTCAAATACTCATGACATATCCAGGCAATGATCATTACATAGGCATCACGTCCAAGAATAGTAGACCAACTCCTGCCTGCATCTACTACTATTACTCCACACATCGACCGCTATCCAGCATGCATCTAGTGTATTAAGTTCATGGAGAAACGGAGTAATACAATAAGAACGATGACATGATGTAGGAAATATCTATCTATGTAGAGATAGACCCCATCGTTTTATCCTTAGTAGTAACGATACATACGTATCGGTTCCCCTTCTGTCACTGGGATCAAGCACCGTAAGATTGAACCCATTACAAAGAACCTCTTCCCATTGCAAAATAAGTAGATCAAGTTGGCCAAACAAAACCCAAATATCGAAGAAGAAATACGAGGCTATAAGCAAGCATGCATAAAAGAGATCAAAGAAACTCAAATACTTTCATGGATATAAAAAGATAGATCTGATCATAAACTCAAAGTTCATCGATCCCAACAAACACACCGCAAAAGAGTTACATCATATAGATCTCCAAGAGACCATTGTATTGAGAATCAAGAGAGAGAGAGAGAGAGAGAGAGAGAGAGGAAGCCATCTAGCTACTAACTACGGACCCAAGGTCTAAGAACAACCCACGCATCATCGGAGAGGCACCAATGGAGGTGGTGAACCCCATCCGAGATGGTGTCTAGATTAGATCTACTAGTTCCAGACTCTGCGGCGGCTGGATCAATATTTCATCGACTCCCCTAGGGTTTGGGGAATATTGGGGTATTTATAGAGTAAAGAGGCGGTTCGGGGGGCACCCGAGGTGGTCACAACCCACCAGGGCGTGCCTGGGCCTCCTGGCGCGCCCTGGTGGGTTGTGCCCCCCTCGGGGCACCCCACAGGCGCATCCAGGGCCCGTTGTGTTCCTTCTGGCCCATAAAAATTCTCCGTAAAGTTTCGTGGCATTTGGACTCCGTTTGGTATTGATTTTCTGCGATGTAAAAAACATGGAAAAACAGCAAGTGGCACTTGGCACTATGTCAATAGGTTAGTACCAAAAAAATGACTATAAAATGGTTATAAAGCATCCAAGATTGATAATATAACAGCATGGAACAATTAAAAATTATAGATACGTTGGAGACGTATCATCATCCCCAAGCTTAACTCCTACTCGACCTCAGTAGGGAAGTGATAAAAACAGAATTTTTGATGTGGAATGCTGCCTAACATGTCATATCATATTTGTTTATTTATAGCATGGACATTTGGACTTTTATATTGTTCAAAGCAATAGTCTAGTTTTAACATGACAGTTTAAATGCTCAAGCATATCAACAAGCAACCATATCTTCCAAAATATCAACGCTAAAATAAGTTATCCCTAGCCTATCATGCTCAACCATTGATCCATTCGTGAACCACACACACATATTAGCTACACCACATACTCAATTATGATCATATTGCCTCCTAGTTGGTGCTTTTATAAGAGAAGATGGAGACTCAAATTCGAAATAAAAATTGCATAAAGTAAAAGAAAGGCCCTTCGCAGAGGGAAGTACGGATTTGTAGAGGTGCCAGAGCTCAAAGCAAAAAACTTAGAGATAAAAACATTTTGCGAGGTGTATCCATCCCACCAACGAAAACGACTTAGAGTTCTCAATACTTTCCATGCTTAGATATATCATAGGCGGTTCCCAAACAAAAAATAAAGTTTATTCTTTTTCCACCACACTTTCACTTTCCATGGCTAACCGTATCCACGGGTGCCCTCCATACCAACACTTTCCAAGGAATTTATTATTTGACAACATAAAGTAAATTCATTTTTTCATTTCGGGACTGGGCATCCCTAATAACTTTGCCTTACTATCTTGTAATTACAAGTGAATAAACAGTCATCGTGAGAATAACACATCTAGCATGGAAAATATTAGCCACCCCTCACCACTCCGCGAGCGAAACGAACACACAAAAGAGAAGTTTATTTTTGAAAATTAGTGATGGCACATGCAAATTTGCTTAGAACGGCAAAAGAATATCACATATAGGTAGATATAGTGGACTCATCTGGCAAAACTGGTTTAAGGTTTTTGGATGCACAAGTAGTGATCATACTTAGTGCAAAATGAAGGCTAGCAAAAGATTGAGAAGCAACCAACCAAGAAACGAATAATCTCATAAGCGAGCATTAAGCATAACTAACACCGAATAATGCACGCCAAGTAGGATATAATTTCATTGCATAACTATTGACTTTCGTGCTTGCATAGGGAATCACAAACCTTAACACCAATATTCTTACTAAAGCATAATTACTCATCAAGATGACTCACATATCACATCATCATATCTCAAAACTATTACTAAGAATCAAGTTTATTTTGTCCAATGATCTTTATGAAATTTTTATTATATCCTTCTTGGATATCTATCACTTTGGGACTAATTTTCATGTGTTGCTTTTGACAAGCTCAAACAAATATAAGTGAAGATCATGAGCATAATATTTTCTTTCTCTCAAATTAATTTATGTGAAGCAAGAGAGAATTTCTTGAAAATTTTACTAACTCTCAAATAAATCTAAGTGAAGCAAGAGAGCATTTCTACAAAAATACTAAGCACACCGTGCTCAAAAAGATATAAGTGAAGCACTAGAGAAAGTCCATAGCTCATAAAAAATTTAAGTAAAGCATAGAGAGCAATTCTAACAAGTCATGACATAATTTTGTCTCTCTCAAATAGGTGTGTCCATCAAGGTATCAAGACTTAAAACACAAAATAAAACAGGCAAAGACTCATATCATACAAGACGCTCCAAGCAAAACACATAGTATGTGACGAATAAAAATATAGCTTTGAGTAAAATACCGATGGTCGTTAGAAGAAAGAGGGGATGCCACTCAGGGGCATCCCCAAGGTTAGTTGGTTGCCCATTTTTGGATAATTGCTTGGGATGCCGGGGCATCCCCAAGCTTAGGCTCTTCTACTCCTTATTCCTTCATCCATCGTAAGATAACCCAAAACTTGAAAACTTCAATCACACAAAACTCAACAAAACCTTCGTGAGATCCGTTAGTATAAGAAAATAATAAATCACTACTATAAGCGATGTATCAAACCAATTCATATTTTGTTCTTGCATTATATCTACTATATTACAACTTTTATATGGCAGAAACTCATCAAAGAAAACCATAGAGCCATCAAAATAAGCACACAACACAAAGAAAACAGAATCTGTCAAAACAGAACAATTTGTAGCAATCTTCCTATTTAGAACACTTCCGAGCAATTTGTATATTGATCTACTTCAACTGGAATGGGTATTTTATCGCTCTCTGGTAAGAAATGAGAAATTTTTTCGTCAGCGCAAAAGTTTCTGTTTTTTCAGCAAGATCAAACAACTATCACCAAAGAAGATCATTAAGGGTTTACTTGGCACAAACACTAATTAAAACCTAAAAACCACAATGATAATAGTAGCATAATATTTTGCTCACACTCAAAAACAGGAAGAAAAAAGCAAAAATAAATTTTATTCATTAGGTTGCCTCCCAACAAGCGCTATAGTTTTACGCCCTTAGCTAGGCATAAAGCAAGGATCTAATTTTGTCATATTTGGTTCGAGATCCATAAGATGCCCTCATGATTGATTCATATGGTGGCCTAATTCTTGTTCTAGAAAAGTGTTCTATACCCTTCCTCAAAGGAAATTGGAACTTAATATTGCCTTATTTCATATCAATCACGGCACCGATAGTGCGTAAAAACGGTCTACCAAGAATAATTGGACGAGATGGATTGCAATCAATATCAAGAACAATAAAATCTATGGGCACATAATTCCTATTTTCAAGAATAAGAACATCATTAATTCTTCCCATAGGCTTTTTAATTGTAGAATCCGCCAAGTGCAAATTCAAAGAACACGATTCAAGATCGGTAAGACCAAGCACATCACATAAAGATTTTGAAGTAGTAGAAACACTAGCATCCAAGTCACACAAGGAAAAACTCCCATAATTTTTAATTTTGACTTTGATAGTAGGCTCCCATTCATCATGCAATTTCCTAGGAACTGAAACTTCTAATTCCAATTTTTCTTCAAAAGCTTTCATCATAGCATCAACAATATGTTTAGTAAAAGCTTTATTTTGTTCATAAGCATGGGGTGAATTTATCATGGATTGCAAAAAATAAATACAATCAATCAAAGAGAAACTATCATAATTAAAGTCTTTGTAATCCAAAAGATTGGGTACATCACTAGCTAAAGTTTTGACCTCTTCAAACCCACTTTTATCAATTTTCTCAACAAGATTTTCACCTTCCAAATCATTGGGACGCCTTCTACCTAAAGTTGACTCTTCTCCAGTCCCTTTTTCATCAACTTCACTAAACAAGGAATCAATATAAGAAACGCCAATCATTTTAAGATCTTCATCACTTTTACGAAAGAAATCACTAGAAAACGCTTTTTCTAAAAATTCTCTTTTAGCTCTAAGCATAGCGGTTCTTTTCTTACTTTCATCCATAGAAACATAAAGAGCTTTAATTGATTCATCAACCTTAGGCACAAAAAATTTCATCTTGAGATTTTCCACATCATGAGCAATTCTATCAACACTTCTAGACAAATCATCAATCTTACTCAACTTTTCTTCCATGGAAGTGTTGAAAACTTTTTGCGTGTTGATAAATTATTTAATATTGTTCTCAAGTTCAGAGGTGTTCCTATTATTATTATATTGATTTCCATAGTAATTACCATAATTATTAGAGGAATTACTAGGAAAACGCCTAGGATTAAAATTAGCTCTATAAGCATTGTTATTGAAATTATTTCGAGAAATAAAATTCACATCTATGGCATCACTATTTTTCTCAATCGAAGTAGACAAAGGCATATCATTAAAATAAATAGGAGCACTTCTACTAGCAACCAATTTCACAAGAGCATTAACTTTTTCACTCAAAGAAGAAATTTCTTCAACATAATTAACTTTTTCACTAGTAGGAGCTCTTTCGGTATGCCATTGCGAATAATTTACCATAATATTATCAAGCAATTTGGTGGCTTCACCCAAAGTAATTTCCATAAAACTGTCACCCGCGGCGGAATCTAAAAGATTACGAGAAACAAAATTCAACCCCGCATAAAAAATTTGTGTCATCATCCAAAGATTTAACCCATGAGTCGGGCAATTCCTTAGCATCATTTTCATCCTTTCCCAAGATTGTGAAACATGCTCATGTTCAAGTTGCTTGAAATTCATGATCTGGGTTCTAAGGAAAATAATTTTTGTGGGCGGAAAATACTTAGTGATAAAAGCATCTTTGCACTTATTCCAAGAATCGATACTATTGCACGGCAAAGAAGAGAACTAATTTTTTGCAGAATCACACAAAGAAAACGGAAATAATTTCATCTTGACCACATCATTGTCCACATATTCTTTCTTTTGCATATCACATAATTCCATGAAGGTATTAAGATGGGATGCGGCATCCTCATTAGGAGTACCGGAAAATTGGTTTTTCATAACAAGATTCGGCAAAGCAGTATTGATATCACAAGTCTCCGCACTAGTGGTAGGAGGAGCAAGAGGAGTGCCGATAAAATCATTGTTGTTGGTATTTGAGAAATCACATAACTTGGTGTTCTCTTGAGTCACGATGACCACACAGCAAGATTGCACTCAAAAACAGATCCGGCAAGAAAACGATGAACGGAAAAAGAGAGGCAAATAAAACGGCAATTTTTTGTGAAGTGGGGGAGAGGAAAATGAGGGGAAAATGGCCAATAATGTAAATTGTGAGGAGATGATATTTTTATTAGGAACCTGGTATATGTTGAAGATCCTCCCCGGCAACAGTGCCGGAAATTCCTTTTGATGTTGCTTGAAACTATGTCGGTATTTCCCCAAAGGAAGGGATGATGCAACACAGCGACGGTAGGTATTTCCCTCATATGTGAAACGAAGGTCATCGATCCAGGAGGAGAACCAAGCAACAAAACGTGAACAGCAACTGCACACAAACAACAACTTCTCGCAACCCGACGTGTTAAAGGGGTTGTCAATCCCTTCCGGGGTACGGTGCCTCAAGATAGGCAAACTGACATGAGGTAAATTTTTAGTATATTGATAGATCGAACACCAAATAAATAAATAAGAATAAATTGCAGCAAGGTATTTTTGGGTTTTTGGATTAATAGATCTAAAAAAAGGCAAAGGAAAATAAATCACAAAGGCAAATAATATGAGAAAGAGATCCGGGGGCTGATGGTTTCACTAGTGGCTTCTCTCAAGAAAAATAGCAAATAGTGGGTGAACAAATTACTATTGGGCAATTGATAGAACTTCAAATACTCATGATGATATCCAAGCAATGATCATTACATAGGCATCACGTCCAAGATTAGTAGACCGACTTCTGCCTGCATCTACTACTATTACTCCACACATCGACCACTATCCAGCATGCATCTAGTGTATTAAGTTCATGGAGAAACGGAGTAATGCAATAAGAATGATGACATGATGTAGACAAGATCTATCTATGTAGAGATAAACCCCATCGTTTTGTCCTTATTAGCAATGATACATACGTGTCGGTTCCCCTTCTGTCCCTAGGATCAAGTACCGTAAGATCGAACCCACCACAAAGCACCTCTTCCCATTGCAAGATAAATATATCAAGTTGTCCAAACAAAACCCAAATATCGAAGAAGAAATACGAGGCTATAAGCAATCATGCATAAAAGAGATCAAAGAAAGTCAAATACTTTCATGGATATAAAAAGATAGATCTGATCATAAACTCAAAGTTCATCGAGCACAACAAACACACTGCAAAAGAGTTACATCATATGGATCTCCAAGAGACCATTGTATTGAGAATCAAGAGAGAGAGGAAGCCATCTAGCTACTAACTATGGACCCGAAGGTCTACAAAGAACTACTCACGCATCATCAGAGATGCACCAATGGAGGTGGTGAGCCCCATCCGAGATGGTGTCTAGATTGGATATGGTGGTTCTGGACTCTACGGCGGCTGGATCAATATTTTGTTGACTCCCCTAGGGTTTTGGGAATATTGGGGTATTTATAGAGCAAAGAGGCGGTCCGGGGGCACCCGAGGTGGGCACAACCCACCAGGGCGCGCCTGGGCCTCCTAACACTCCCTGGTGGGTTGTGCTCCCCTTGGTGCACCCCCTATGCGTAACCAGGGCCCGTTGTGTTCCTTCTGGCCCATAAAAATTCTCCGTAAAGTTTCGTGGCATTTGGACTCCGTTTGATATTGATTTTCTGTGATGTAAAAAACATGGAAAAACAACAACTGGCACTTGGCACTACGTCAATAGGTTAGTACCAAAAAATGATATAACATGACTATAAAACATCCAAGATTGATAATATAACAACATGGAACAATCAAAACTTATAGATATGTTGGAGATGTATCACTTACATATTAGGTATCAAGATCTATAGAGATAGATCAAGACGCTTGATAAGATTTTCAATGAGTACATACATTGACAAGATTTTGAAGGAGTTCAAAATGGATCAGTTAAAGGAGTTCTAGCCTGTATTGCAAGGTGTGAAGTTGAGTAAGACTCAAAGCCCGACCACAACAGAAGATAGAGAGAGAATGAAAGTCATTCCCTATGCCTCAGCCATAGGTTCTATAAAGTATGCCATGTTGTGTACCAGACCTACCGTGTGCCTTGCGATGAGTTTGGCAAGGGGGTACAATGGTGATCCAGGAGTGTATCACTGGACAACGGTCAAAATTTGAAGGAAATATGCCCTAGATGCAATAATAAAGTTGTTATTTATATTTCCTTATATCATGATAAATGTTTATTATTCATGCTAGAATTGTATTAACCGGAAACTTGATACATGTGTGAATACATAGACAAACAGAGTCTCCCTAGTATGCCTCTACTTGACTAGCTCGTATCAAAGATGGTTAAGTTTCCTAGCCATAGACATGTGTTGTCATTTGATGAACGAGATCACATCATTAGAGAATGATGTGATGGACAAGACACATTCATTAGCTTAGCACTATGATCGTTTAGTTTGTTGCTATTGCTTTCTTCATGACTTATACATGTTCCTATGACTATGAGACTATGCAACTCCCGAATACCGGAGGAACACTTAGTGTGCTATTAAACATCACAACATAACTGGGTGATTATAAAGATGCTCTACAGGTGTCTCCGATGGTGTTTGTTGAGCTGGCATGGATCGAGATTAGGATTTGTCACTCCGATTGTCGGAGAGGTATCTCCGGGCCCTCTCGATAATACTCATCACTATAAGCCTTGCCGGCAATGTGACTAAAGAGTTAGTTCCGGGATGATGCATTACAAAATGAGTAAAGAGACTTGACGGTAACGAGATTGAACTAGGTATGATGATACCGACGATCGAATCTCGGACAAGTAACATACCGATGACAAAGGGAACAACGTATGTTATGAGGTTTGACCGATAAAGATCTTCATAGAATATGTAGGAACCAATATGAGCATCCAGGTTCCGCTATTGGTTATTGACCAGAGATGTGTCTTGGTCATGTCTACATAATTCTCGAACTCGTAGGGTCCGCACACTTAACGTTCGATGACGACTTGTATTATGAGTTATGTGATTTGATGACCGAAGTTTGTTCGGAGTCCCGGATGATATCACAGACATGATGAGGAGTCTCGGAATGGTTGAGACATAAAGATCAATATATTGGAAGGCTATATTCGGATATCAGAAAGGTTCTGAGTGGTTCGGGTATTTTTCGGAGTACCGGAGAGTTACGGGAATTCGCCGAGGGAAGTATTGGGCCTTGTTCGGCTTTAGTGCAAAGGAGAGAAGGGCCACAAGGGGAGGCAGCACGCCCCCCATGGGCTGGTCCGAATTGGACTAGAAAGGGGGCGGCGCACCCTCTTTCCTTCTCCCTCTCCCTCTCCTTCCTTCTTCTCCTACTTGGACTAGGAAAGGGGGAAACCTACTCCTACTAGGAGTAGGAATCCCCCCTTTGGGCGCGCCCCTTGAGGACGGCCCTCCTCCTCCTCCCCTCCTTTATATATGGGGGAGGGGGCACCCCATAGACACACAAGTTGATCTCTTAGCTATGTGTGGTGCCCCCTCCGCAGATTTCCACCTCGGTCATATTGTCATAGTTCTTAGGCGAAGCCTTACGCCGATTACTTCATCATCACCGTCAACACACCGTCATGCTGACGAAAATCTCCCTCGGCCTCAGATGGATCTAGAGTTCGAGGGACGTCACCGAGCTGAACGTGTGCAGATCGAGGAGGTGTCGTGCGTTCAGTACTTGATCGGTTGGATCACGAAGACGTTCGACTACATCAACCGCGTTACTCAATGCTTCCGCTTTCAGTCTACGAGGGTACGTAGACACACTCTCCCCTCTCGTTGCTATGCATCTCCTAGATAGATCTTGCGTGATCGTAGGAAATTTTTGAAATACTGCGTTCCCCAACAAAATTATCCTTAGGTACCTTAAAGAGGACTAAGGAAATGTTTCTCAGTTATGGAGGTAACAAAGAGTTCATCATAAAGGGTTACATTGATGCAAGCTTTTACACCGATCTAGATGACTCTAAGTCTCAATCTTGATACATATTGAAAGTGGGAGCAATTAGCTAGAGTAGCTCCATGCAGAGCATTGTAGACATAGAAATTTGCAAAATACATACGGATCTGAATATGACAAACCCATTGACTAAACCTCTCTCACAAGCAAAACATGATCACACCTTAGTACTCTTTGGGTGTTAATCACATGGCGATGTGAACTAGATTATTGACTCTAGTGAACTCTTTGGGTGTTGGTCACATGGCGATGTGAACTATGGGTGTTAATCACATGGCGATGCGAACTAGATTATTAGCTCTAGTGCAAGTGGGAGACTGAAGGAAATATGCCCTAGAGGCAATAATAAACTTGTTATTTTATATTTCCTTATTCATGATAAAGGTTTATTATTCATGGTAGAATTGTATTGATCGGAAACCTAAATACATGTGTTAATACATCAACAAATACCGTGTCCCTAGTAAGCCTCTACTAGACTAGCTCGTTGATCAAAGATGGTTAAGGTTTCCTAACCATAGACATATGTTGTCATTTGATGACGGGATAACATCATTAGGAGCATGATGTGATGGACAAGAGCCATCCGTTAGCTTAGCATATTGATTGTTTAGTTTATTGCTATTGCTTTCTTAATGTCAAATACATATTCCTTTGACTATGAGATTATGCAACTCCCGGATACCAGAGCAATACCTTTTGTGCTACCAAACGTCACAATGTAACTGGGTGATCATAAAGATGCTCTACAGGTATCTCCGAAGGTGTTTGTTGTGTTGGCATAGATCGAGATTAAGATTTGTCACTCCGAGTATCGGAGAGGTATCTCTGGGCCCTCTCGGTAATAAACATCATAAGCTTGCAAGCAAACGACTAAGGGGTTAGTCACGAGGTGATGTATTAAAACGAGTAAAGAGACTTGTTGGTAACGAGATTGAACTAGGTATGAAGATACCAATGATCGAATCCGGGGCAAGTAGCATACCGATGGACTAAGGGAATTACGTATGTTGTCATAACGGTTCGACCAATAAAGATAGTTGTAGAATATGTAGGCGCCAATATGGGCATCCTGGTTCCGCTATTGCTTATTGACCGGAGAGGTGTCTCGGTCATGTCTACATAGTTCTCGAACCCGTAGTGAAAGGATCGATATAGTTGACTAGAGAGGGGTGAATAGGCAACTAACAATTTTTAGCTTTTCTTTACCAAATTAAACTTTGCATCAAAGTAGGTTGTCTAGATATGCAACTAGGTGAGCAACCTATATGATGCAACACATACAAGCACACAAGCAAGCAAGGAAAGTAACACAAGTAAGCTTGCAAAAGTAAGGGGAGTAGAAGACCAAAAGTGGAGCCGATGAAGACGAGGATGTGTTACCGAAGTTCCTTCCTTTTGAAGGGAAGTACGTCTCCGTTGGAGTGGTGTGGAGGCACAATGCTCCCCAAGAAGCCACTAGGGCCACCGTATTATCCTCACGCCCTCACACAATGCGAGATGCCGTGATTCCACTATTGGTGCCCTTGAAGGCGATGACCAAACCTTTACAAACAAGGTTGGGGCTCTCTCCACAACTTAATTGGAGGCTCCCAACAAAACCACGAAGCTTCACCACAATGGAATATGGCTCCAAGGTGACCTCAACCGTCTAGGGTGCTCAAACACCCAAGAGTAACAAAATCCACACAAGAAAGTATGGGGAAGCAAATATCCTTTGCTGGAAGTGTAGATCTAGGTCTCCTCCTTCAATCCCTAGCAAATCAAAAAGTTTGAGTGGCTAGAGAGAGAGATCGGGCAAGAGAGCTTGAGTTGCATTAATGGTGAAGTGAGAGAGGTCAAAGGTGGGAGTGGTAGGTGGGAGAAGCACCCTTATATAGCAAGCCTAAAATTTTAGCCTTTATTGCATTTTTTGCACTATAGCGGTACAACCGGTCCTTGTCCCGGTACAACCGGGACTCACGGTGTATCTGCAGAACCCTACCAGGCGGTACAACCGGGCCAGCTGGCGGTAGTACCAGTTAAGAAAATAACCGGACTAACCGCCTAGCCACCGCACAACTACCGCATCAAAACAGAAGCTTGACCGATACTAGAGTGGTGCATGGCCGGAACAACCGCATGACCTTGAGCTCTTGGGAGGCTATTCAGAGCGGAAGAACCGCTTGGACGACCGGCGGTACCGGTCATCGAGGAACGACTGGACCAACCGGGCCACTGCCGCCCGAGAACCGCATCAAAACAGAAGCTCGAGCGGTACTTGAGCGGTGCATGGCCGGAACCACCGCCCTAGCTTTTGTAGAGCAAGGTGGCGGTACCACCGCCCGGAGGCAGCGGTACAACCGCTCGATCAAAGCTGGTGAGCATCAAGACCCAGCAGTACAACCGCTCCAAAGAGCGGTACAACCGCTGGGCAGAAACAGTGAGCAGAAGTATATAAGGGAAGAGATAAGGGAAACTCTCTCTCTCTCACACCTGAGAAAGACAAAGGAGGGTTGATGAAGGTGTACGTGAATAGATTCCCCCAGTTCTTTCTAATGAGGATTCCCTCTTGCTAGTATGGGTTCCCTACGACCAAAGAGATAAAAAGCATAGGGGCCTCCGTCTTCGATCTTTTCCTACGAGAGAGAATAGCTTTCCGATGTAGGCCTAAGCGTCAAGACCCTGAAACATTTAGCACAAGATTAGACCAACAACGGGTTGTCATCATCATCCAAAACATAAAGTAGGGAAATGCCCTTTCAATCTCCCCCTTTTTGGTGGATGATGACAACAACACGATTTGCAAGATTGAAGTCTATGAAATCTAGTCAGAACTCCCCCTAGATGTGTGCCCCAATATGAACAAGCTGTTAGAAAGCATGGGCACACTTTCAGGGCTAGACTCCCCCTAGATTTTATAGACTCACCACTCTAAGCACATAATATGATAGATAGCAATAATACTAATAATAACCGACGAACTGAAAGCAATAATAAGTAGCATAAGTCTAACGCACAGCAAGAACCATGAACAAAGTTCAACACTAAAGAGAAACATGAGGAAACGAGAAACCCATGCAAATCCCGAGACCTATAGGACCCCCTCCCCCTTTGGCATCAAGACACCAAAAAGGAAAAGAGCGAAGCTAGCGTCCCAAAGCTCAGTAGCCCTCCTCTGACTCCTCGGTCACATCTGGTTCCTCATCAGTAGAGTCGTCATCATCGTCGTGATCGGATTCCTCCATGGCATTGTCAACAGCAGCAAAAGAGGTGGATGGCTGGGGAGGGGCCTCATCATCAGTCCAGGTGCTGTGGGTTGAAATCCAATGCTCCTCTGGGGTGATGCTCTTCTCAGAGCCACTCTGAACCCGCATATTGAGGTGCTTCATCATTGCAATTTGGCGACGCCGTGCAAGCTTTTCATTGACATGTGCCTCATACATCTTCTTCTGGATGTCAGTCTGGAGACAAAAGGTCTTCTTCACCTTGGCAGTGAGCTTGGCCACCCAAGAGGGCTTGGCCCCTGGCTCCATCTCAAAGTCCTCATCGTCATAAGTGGCATAGACATCCTCAGGAGCATTGGCAAGGAAGCGAGGCTCGGCGTGCTTCTTCTTCTTCTTAAGAAGCTTGACCTCATGAACAGTGAGATTGTATGGAGAAGTGAGGAGCTCTCCGGGACGACGAACAGCCCACACAGAGTTCAAAAAGCACATGACAAACGGAGCGTAGATTGGGACCTTACGGTAGATGACCATGTTGTACATCTCTGCCATAGCCAATTGGACACATCAAACGTTGCACCAGTCCCCACCATGGTATTCATAGCAACCATCAAGTCAATCAGATAGCCATGAATCTCATCTTGATTGCCCACCTTGGGCAAGAGCACATTATGGAACACTCGGTGCATAATGTCATAGACCTTCTCCAAATCCTTGGATTCTCCAATAACCCACGGCCCCAAAGATCAATGAGTAGTCGAATAATTATGCAACTATGTGAAGACTCTCTAACATTTAATAATTTCAGATCTTGGTATTTTATTCAAACAGCAAGCAAAACTAAATAAAATAACATGACGCTCCAAGCAAAACACATATCATGTGGCGAATAAAAATATAGCTCCAAGTAAAGTTACCGATGAACGAAGACGAAAGAGGGGATGCCTTCCTGGGCATCCCCAAGCTTAGGTTCTTGGCTATCCTTGAATATTACCTTGGGGTGCCTTGGGCATCCCCAAACTTAGGCTCTTGCCACTCCTTATTTCTAACATCCCAAATTTTCAATTTGGAATGTTATACATAGATCATCCATGCATATCATGTTTTATTGCTTTTCTGTTCCGTAATCCTCGAAATCCTAAGCAGCTCAAGGACCCTCGGAGAGAGTTAGGGATTTCCCGGTCTTCATATTTGATTCTTTTATCAAATAATGAAAAGAGGATTTGATTTTAATTATTTTTCTCCGAAAAATATTTCACATTAAAAATTAAAGAGAGGAGATAATATGACTTCTCCAAGATAAATGAAATACTGGAGGAAAAATATTAAAATCATTAAATTGTTTTTTATTGGATTTTATTCAGATTTTATTTGCAATAGAAAATTTGCATGTTTTTCAAAATTGCATTTTAGGGCCAAGAAAATGTTCATCTTGTTCTAAATATTTTATTTAGATGGTGAAAAATTGTTTTGGCATTTTTAGGTTTTTTTCTAGGATTTTATTTCGGTCGACGAAGTTTTTTTTATTTAAAAAAGGTTCCGCGCCGACTGGGCCTAAGGCCCAGCCGCCAGGCCGCCGCCGCCGCTGCCTCCTGCGCACGCGCGCGCGCCGCCGCCACTCGGACCAGAGTCTGAGTTGGACTCCGCCTCCGCCGCGCCTTGCCCCCTCCTCCAAGTCGCCGCCCCCGCCCCTTTTATATACGCCGCCGCCCCCGCCCCTTTTATATACGCTGCCACCCCCAC